>NC_084576.2:31377500-31462500 GCF_033978685.3 Nerophis lumbriciformis
ACATATACATATATATATACACTATAACCACATATAAATATATATATATATACACTATAACCACATATAAATATATATATACACTATAACCACATATACATATATATACACTATAACTACATATAAATATACATATATATAGACTATAACCACATATAAATATATATATACACTATAACTACATATAAATATATATACACTATAACCACACATATATATATATATATATATATATATATATATATATATATATATATATATATATATATATATATATATACACACACTATTACCACGTATAAATATATATATATATTTATATACACTACAACCACATATAAATATATATACCGGTACACTATAACCACATATAAATATATATATATATATATATATATATATATATATATATATATATACTATAACCATATATACATATATATACACTATAACCACATATATATATATATATATATATATATATATATATATATATATATATATATATATATATATATATATATATATATATATATATACGGTATATATATACACTATAACCACATATACATATATATATATATATATATATATATATATATATATATACACTATAACCACATATAAATATATATATACACTATAACCACATATGAATATATATATATATACACTATAACCACACATATATATATATATATATATATATGTATATATATATATATATATATATATATATATATATAAATAAATATATACACTATAACCACATATAAATGTATATACACTATAACCACATATATATATATATATATATATATATATATATATATATATATATACACTATAACCACATATATATATATATATATATATATATATATATATATATATACATACACTATAACAACATATGCATATATATACACTATAACCACATATGAATATATATATACACTATAACATATATAAATATATATATATATATATATACACTATAACCATATATATATATATATATATGTGTATATATATGTATATACATGCTATAACCACATATAAATTATATATATATACACTATAACCACATATGAATATATATATATATATATATATATATATACACTATAACATATATAAATATATATATATATATATATATATACACTATAACCATATATATATATATGTATATATATACATACATACATATATATATATATATATATATATATATATATATATATATACACACACTATAACCACATATAAATTATATATATATACACTATAACCACATATGAATATATATATATATATATATATATATATATATATATATATATATATATATATATATATACACACACTATAACCACATATAAATTATATATATATATACACTATAACCACATATGAATATTTATATATATATATATATATATATATATATATATATATATATATACACACACTATAACCACATATAAATTATATATATATATACACTATAACCACATATAAATGTACAAACCCCGTTTCCATATGAGTTGGGAAATTGTGTTAGATGTAAATATAAACGGAATACAATGATTTGCAAATCCTTTACAACCCATATTCAATTGAATGCACTACAAAGACAACATATTTGATGTTCAAACTCATAAACTTTATGTATTTTTTTTGCAAATAATCATTAACTTAGAATTTCATGGCTGCAACACGTGCCAAAGTAGTTGGGAAAGGGCATGTTCACCACTGTGTTACATGGCCTTTCCTTTTAACAACACTCAGTAAACGTTTGGGAACTGAGGAGACACATTTTTGAAGTGGAATTCTTTCCCATTCTTGCTTGATGTACAGCTTAAGTTGTTCAACAGTCCGGGGGTCTCCCTTGTGCTATTTTAGGCTTCATAATGCACCACACATTTTCAATGGGAGACAGGTCTGGACTACAGGCAGGCCAGTCTAGTACCCGCACTCTTTTACTATGAAGCCGACGGCGTTTCTGGGTGTTGTTGATAAACGGTTGTCGCTTTGCATAGTAGAGTTTTAACTTGCACTTACAGATGTAGCGACCAACTGTACTTACTGAGAGTGGGTTTCTGAAGTGTTCCTGAGCTCATGTGGTGATATCCTTTACACACAATTTCCCAACTCATATGGAAACGGGGTTTGTAAATATATATTATAGATACATACTGTATACTTCCATGAATACTATATAAATAGTAAGTATAAATGCGTTTTTTTACTGCAGAGAAAACAGCAAGTTGGAGCGAGGCAACTTCATTTTGAGCGACAACATGGACGCCCAGCAAGTCGTCTTGGAGAAGTTTGCATTTTCCAACGCTTTGTATCTGTCAGGTGAGAAGCAACATGGCCTCTTCATTAGGTACGTCTGCACTGCAGGTGTGCTCACCTGGCCCCCTGACATCACACCCACCCTCCATTTCCCTTCAAAATGTGGAAACATTTTTACAGCAAAGAACTCCTGTCATACATAGACCATCTTTGACTAGCATTTACATTTTCTTTCCCTAGCAGTAGGTCTTTAAAAACAACAGAGCGCTACTGTTGTATAGAGGATCTTTGACTCATGCTTTTGTATTACCGTCGTTCCTAATTAAACAGCAGAGCATCACTGTCGTAAACAGGATCTTTGACTTGTGTTTTTGAAGTCCGGCATTAGAAACAGCAGGAGGATCTTTGACTAGTGTTTTTGTACTAGCTCTCTAAAAAACATTAGAGAACTCCTGTCAGAGAGAGGATCTTTGACTTGTGTTTTTGTATTAGTTCACTAAAACCGCAGATCTCTCCCATCAGAGGATCTTTGACTAGTGTTATTGTACTAGCTCTCTAAAAACATTAGAGAACTCCTGTCAGACAGAGGATCTTTGACAAGTGTTTTTGTATTAGTTCCCTGAAAACAGCAGATCTCTCCTATCAGAGGATCTTTGACTAGTGTTTTTGTACTCGCTCTTTAAAAACATTAGAGAACTCCTGTCAGACAGAGGATCTTTGACAAGTGTTTTTGTATTAGTTCCCTAAAACAGCACATCTCTCCTGTCGGAGGATCTTTGACTAGTGTTTTTGTACTAGCTCTCTAAAAACATTAGGGAACTCCTGTCAGACAGAGGATCTTTGACAAGTGTTTTTGTATTAGTCCCCTAAAACAGCAGATCTCTCCTGTCAAAGGATCTTTGACTAGTGTTTTTGTATTAGTCCCCTAAAACAGCAGATCTCTCCTGTCAGAGGATCTTTGACTAGTGTTTTTGTATTAGTCCCCTAAAACAGCAGATCTCTCCTGTCAGAGGATCTTTGACTAGTGTTTTTGTATTAGTCCCCTAAAACAGCAGATCTCTCCTATCAGAGGATCTTTGACTAGTGTTTTTGTATTAGTTCCCTAAAACAGCACATCTCTCCTGTCGGAGGATCTTTGACTAGTGTTTTTGTACTAGCTCTCTAAAAACATTAGGGAACTCCTGTCAGACAGAGGATCTTTGACAAGTGTTTTTGTATTAGTCCCCTAAAACAGCAGATCTCTCCTGTCAGAGGATCTTTGACTAGTGTTTTTGTATTAGTCCCCTAAAACAGCAGATCTCTCCTGTCAGAGGATCTTTGACTAGTGTTTTTGTATTAGTCCCCCAAAACAGCAGATCTCTCCTGTCAGAGGATCTTTGACTAGTGTTTTTGTATTAGTCCCCTAAAACAGCAGATCTCTCCTATCAGAGGATCTTTGACTAGTGTTTTTGTACTCGCTCTTTAAAAACATTAGGGAACTCCTGTCAGACAGAGGATCTTTGACAAGTGTTTTTGTATTAGTTCCCTAAAAACAGCAGATCTCTCCTGTCAGAGGATCTTTGACTTGTGTTTTTGAAGTCCGACATTGGAAACAGCAGGAGGATCTTTGACTAGTGTTTTTGTACTAGCTCTCTAAAAAACATTAGAGAACTCCTGTCAGACAGAGGATCTTTGACAAGTGTTTTTGTAGTCTGGATTTAGAAACAAGAAAACACTACTGTCGGAGGATCTTTGACTAGTGTTTTTGTACTAGCTCTCTAAAAACATTAGGGAACTCCTGTCAGACAGAGGATCTTTGACAAGTGTTTTTGTATTAGTCCCCTAAAACAGCAGATCTCTCCTATCAGAGGATCTTTGACTAGTGTTTTTGTACTCGCTCTTTAAAAACATTAGGGAACTCCTGTCAGACAGAGGATCTTTGACAAGTGTTTTTGTATTAGTTGTTTAAAAACAGCAGATCTCTCCTATCAGAGGATCTTTGACTAGTGTTTTTGTACTCGCCATTTAAAAACATTAGGGAACTTCTGTCAGACAGAGGATCTTTGACTTGTGTTTTTGTATTAGTTCCCTAAAACCGCAGATCTCTCCCGTCAGAGGATCTTTGACTAGTGTATTTGTAGTGGGTCCTCAAAGCAGATGCACACTCTTGCCAGAGGATCTTTGACTTGTGTTATTGTGTTAGTTGCTTAAAAATAGCAGATCACTCCTGTCAGATCGAGGATCTTTGACTAGTGTATTTCCAGTATGTCTTCTAAAACAGCAGCATACTTTTGTCAGATAGAGGATCTTTGACTTTTTGTATTTGTTCATTAAAAACAGCAAAGCCTTCCTGTCAGAGGATCTTTGACTTTTTGTATTTGCAGTGGGTCCTCAAAAACAGTTGCACACTCCTGTCAGAGGATCTTTGATTTGTGTTATTGTATTAGTTCCTTAAAAATAGCATATCACTCCTGTCAGTTTGAGGATCTTTGACTAGTGTATTTCCAGTATGTCTTCAAAAACTGCAGCAAACTTTTGTCAAGTGGAGGATCTTTGACTTGTGTTTTTGTATTTGTTTGTTAAAAACAGCAACGCCTTCCTGTCAGAGGATCTTTGACTAGTGTATTTGTAGTGGGTTTTCAAAAACAGATGCACACTCTTGCCAGAGGATCTTTGACTTGTGTTATTGTGTTAGTTGCTTAAAAATAGCATATCACTCCTGTCAGTTTGAGGATCTTTGACTAGTGTATTTCCAGTATGTCTTCTAAAACCGCAGCACACTTTTGTCAGATAGAGGATCTTTGACTTTTTGTATTTGTTCATTAAAAACAGCAAAGCCTTCCTGTCAGAGGATCTTTGACTTTTTGTATTTGCAGTGGGTCCTCAAAAACAGTTGCACACTCCTGTCAGAGGATCTTTGATTTGTGTTATTGTATTAGTTCCTTAAAAATAGCATATCACTCCTGTCAGTTTGAGGATCTTTGACTAGTGTATTTCCAGTATGTCTTCAAAAACTGCAGCAAACTTTTGTCAAGTGGAGGATCTTTGACTCGTGTTTTTGTATTTGTTTGTTAAAAACAGCAAAGCCTTCCTGTCAGAGGATCTTTGTCTAGTGTATTTGTAGTGGGTCCTCAAAGCAGATGCACACTCCTGCCAGAGGATCTTTGACTTGTGTTATTGTGTTAGTTGCTTAAAAATAGCATATCACTCCTGTCAGTTTGAGGATCTTTGACTAGTGTATTTCCAGTATGTCTTCTAAAACAGCAGCACACTTTTGTCAGATAGAGGATCTTTGACTTTTTGTATTTGTTCATTAAAAACAGCAAAGCCTTCCTGTCAGAGGATCTTTGTCTAGTGTATTTGCAGTGGGTCCTCAAAAACAGATGCACACTCCTGCCAGAGGATCTTTGACTTCTGTTTTGGTGTTAGTTGCTTAAAACTAACAGATCACTCCTGTCAGATCGAGGATCTTTGACTAGTGTATTTCCAGTATGTCTTCTAAAACAGCAGCACACTTTTGTCAGATGGACGATCTTTGACTCGTGTTTTTTGTATTTGTTTTTTAAAAACAGAAACGCCTTCCTGTCAGAGGATCTTTGTCTAGTGTATTTGCAGTGGGTCCTCAAAGCAGATGCACACTCTTGCCAGAGGATCTTTGACTTGTGTTATTGTGTTAGTTGCTTAAAAATAGCATATCACTCCTGTCAGTTTGAGGATCTTTGACTAGTGTATTTCCAGTATGTCTTCTAAAACAGCAGCACACTTTTGTCAGATAGAGGATCTTTGACTTTTTGTATTTGTTCATTAAAAACAGCAAAGCCTTCCTGTCAGAGGATCTTTGTCTGGTGTATTTGCAGTGGGTCCTCAAAGCAGATGCACACTCCTGCCAGAGGATCTTTGACTTCTGTTTTGGTGTTAGTTGCTTAAAAATAGCAGATCACTCCTGTCAGTTTGAGGATCTTTGACTAGTGTATTTCCAGTATGTCTTCTAAAACAGCGGCGCACTTTTGTCAGATAGAGGATCTTTGACTCCTGTTTTTTGTATTTGTTTTTTAAAAACAGAAACGTCTTCCTGTCAGAGGATCTTTGTCTAGTGTATTTGTAGTGGGTCCTCAAAAACAGATGCACACTCCTGCCAGAGGATCTTTGACTTGTGTTGTGGTGTTGGTTGCTTAAAAACAGCAGATCACTCCTGTCAGATCGAGGATCTTTGACTAGTGTATTTCCAGTATGTCTTCTAAAACAGCGGCACACTTTTGTCAGATAGAGGATCTTTGACTTTTTGTATTTGTTCATTAAAAACAGCAAAGCCTTCCTGTCAGAGGATCTTTGTCTAGTGTATTTGTAGTGGGTCCTCAAAGCAGATGCACACTCCTGCCAGAGGATCTTTGACTTGTGTTATTGTGTTAGTTGCTTAAAAATAGCATATCACTCCTGTCAGTTTGAGGATCTTTGACTAGTGTATTTCCAGTATGTCTTCAAAAACTGCAGCAAACTTTTGTCAAGTGGAGGATCTTTGACTCGTGTTTTTGTATTTGTTTGTTAAAAACAGCAACGCCTTCCTGTCAGAGGATCTTTGTCTAGTGTATTTGTAGTGGGTTTTCAAAAACAGATGCACACTCCTGCCAGAGGATCTTTGACTTGTGTTAGTTGCTTAAAAATAGAAGATCACTCCTGTCAGTTTGAGGGTCTTTGACTAGTGTATTTCCAGTATGTCTTCTAAAACAGCAGCACACTTTTGTCAGATTGAGGATCTTTGACTTTTTGTATTTGTTCATTAAAAACAGCAACGCCTTCCTGTCAGAGGATCTTTGTCTAGTGTATTTGTAGTGGGTCCTCAAAGCAGATGCACACTCCTTTCAGAGGATCTTTGACTTCTGTTTTGGTGTTAGTTGCTTAAAAATAGCAGATCACTCCTGTCAGATCGAGGATCTTTGACTAGTGTATTTCCAGTATGTCTTCTAAAACAGCAGCACACTTTTGTCAGATAGAGGATCTTTGACTCGTGTTTTTTGTAATTGTTTGTTAAAAACAGCAACGCCTTCCTGTCAGAGGATCTTTGACTAGTGTATTTGTAGTGTGCCCTTAAAACATACTTGCCAACCTTGAAACCTCCGATTTCGGGAGGTGGGGCCCGGGGGGCGTGGTCAGGGGTGGGGCGGGGCGTGGTTGGGGGCGTGGTTAAGAGGGAAGGAGTATATTGACAGCTAGAATTCACCAAGTCAAGTATTTCATACATATATATATATATATATATATATATATATATATATAATATATAATATATATATATGTGTATATATATATATATATATATATATATATATATATGTGTATATATATGTCTTAATAAGGTCATCCAAAAAATAGTGCTCGATACCGTAGTAGAGCGCAATATATGTATGTGTGGGAAAAAAATCACAAGACTATTTCATCTCTACAGGCCTGTTTCATGAGGGGGGGTTCCCTCAATCATCAGGAGATTTTAATGGGAGCATTCACATACCATGGTTTATATAGGGCACAGAGTGGGTGGGTACAGGCTGGCGTAGGGGCGTGGTGATTGGCTCATGTGTTACCTAGGAGGTGTTTCCGTCTGTGGCGGCATGCTGTTACAATTTCGCTGCGCTTGTTGAGGGATGACAGGTCTGGACGGTAAATAATAAACAGTTTCTCTTTCAAGCATAGGTTGCATCTTTTATTACCACTATTGTAAGGTGTACTGGATGCAAGAATTTGCCATGTTATTGAATATTCAACATTATTGTCTTTGAGGTGCCAAATGTGTTTGCTGAGTTCTGTGGTATTCCGTAGGTTTTGGTTCCTGAAAGAGGCCTTGTGATTGTTCCATCTGGTTTTGAATTCTCCCTCGGTTAATCCTACATATGTGTCGGATGTGTTAATGTCCTTGCGTATTACCTTAGATTGGTAGACAACTGATGTTTGTAAGCACCCCCCGTTGAGAGGGCAATCAGGTTTCTTTCGACAGTTACAGCCTTTGTTGGTTTTGGAGTCGCTCTGTCCGGGGGCCGACGGCTCATTTGCAATTGTTTTGTTGTGGTTTGAGATGATTTGTCGTATATTGTTCATACAGCTGTAGCTCAATTTAATGTTGTTCTTGTTGAATACTTTTCTTAGGGTGTTGTCTTTGGGAAAGTGTTTGTCAATCAGATTGAGGAATTTGTGTCCAATGTTAGTTGAGACGTTTTTGCTGTATGGGGGGTTGTACCAGATGATGTCGTTTCGTTTTCTGTTCTTTTTTGGCTGGTTTCCTGGCGTGGGTTCATAGGTGAGGGTGAAATTGTATCCGCTTTCATCAAGGGCTTTTTGGTACGGGGGGGTTGCAAGATCTTTGACAAGCCTTTTTGCGGTAGGTTCTTAAGAAACAGACGAGTGCTCCTGTCATATAGAAGATCTTTGACAAGCGTTTTTTTTTTTTTTTTTATCTAATAAAGTGTCCGTTGAGTGTTGACATGCATGTTATTGCAACTGTTATGTGGTGACTTTGTCCACTTTGTGTCCTACAGTGAAGCTGGCCATATGGGAGGTGTTACTAGATAACTTTATCGAGTCAATTCAATGTATTCCCGAGGTACACATTCTCCAGCATGTACTGTAACACCGCCTGTCAAGTCATAATTGCATTTTCCCCTCCTCCTCAGATGCTGAAGTCAGGCCAGAGTATAAAGTTGTCCTCCGCAGAAGTCATGCAGAAGATAGGCGAGCTGTTCACCCTGAGGTACACACACTGAGCACTAAGTCCGTCCACTAATCCACTTACAGGTGATTGGCTATTGATTGAATCATTGACAGCTAATTGGCTGCTTGTTGCAGCGCGAGGACGGGGGAAGGAATTTAAAAAGTATCTCCCGTTCAACTCTCAGGAAGTAAGGATAACATGTTTAGCACAGAGGAACTTTGTGTGGTTTACACATGACACATATTAGATTTTGTTTCTTTTTCCACCCAAATCTGCATTTTTAGTGGAAACGCTAAACGCAGCTGGAGTTTTGTTGGGTCTTAATGTAGAACTTAGTGCTAGCTTTGTGTTATAAGTGACAAATTGTATTAATATTCATTAGTAGGGGTTAAGGGTGTAACGGTACGTGTATTTGTATTGAACCGTTTCGGTACGGGGGTTTCGGTTCGGTTCGGAGGTGTACCGAAGGAGTTTCCACACGGACATATTAAGTAGCGTAACGCACGTTGTGTAAACAATGCACACCGAGGCACAACACACGGCATGCTAGCAGCTAACGGGCTAGGATAGACTGATCATACGTCCTCTTTTCACCGGACATGTCCTCTTTTGCGGAGTGGTCAGGGCGGAGTTTCTTAAATGCCTCAAATGTCCGGCATTTTGAGTTAGGGTTGCGTGTATTTTCAATGTACGTTCAGGGTTAAGAAGGGGTTAAAAACAAAACAAACAGCAGCATTGGTGAGGGAGGGGCAGAGACAGAGAGAGAGAGAGAGAGAGTTATGATAAACGCGCATGCGTCGCCAGGCTCTGCTTTTTATCCATAGATTTATCACATTTAATGTTTTATTATCTATAGCAGGGGTGTCAAACGTGTGCCCCGGAGGCCATTTGCGGCCCACAGCTAATGTTTTAAAGGCCCACGGCACATTCTAAAAATACTATTAAAATAAACAAAAACATAACAAAAGTGAAATAAAAAAGCTTAAAGGTTAAATGTAATTTAGAAAAAGTTGCAATGTTGACTAATAAAACAAAGCTGTTTTTTTTTTCTTTCAAACTGTCATTGCTCAAAACATAATATTGAATCAAAATCAATGTTATTATGAATGATTGACCTATCCAAGGTTCCCATTACTTCACATCAAATATTACACTAAGAAAAATATTTTTGGTGGAAGATTTAGCAAATTTGGTAAATAAATAACCCAAAAATGTATATTTTGTTGTTTTCTTACTGTACCGATAATGAACCGAACCGTGACCTCTAAACCGAGGTACGTACCGAACTGAAATTTTTGTGTACCGTTACACCCCCTAGTGGGGGTGCACTACAAAATTGGGATTCTTATTCATCCTGATTCTAAATCAATTCATAATTTTCTAAAATGTATTTTAAAAGTCAAGAAATATTCCTCTTTTTTTCTTCTTTTTTTTTTGTTTTAAGAATCAACTTTTAAGAAAACGTTTTTCAGCCATTTCCATGAAGCCAGTAAGAGCTTGTCTAACCTTGTAACCTGTTTTGAAAACGTTTTAATCATACTTAAATTATCATACCAAATATTGCACTGCGAGAATCGGCTTGAATAAAGAATCATGTCGAATAGAGAATCGATTCTGAATGGAATTGTCAACACAGGAGCCAGAATTGGATTTAATCGTTAGATTACAGTCCGTGTACCTTCTGTTCGTTCTATTTCCAATTCTGAAAGGCAAATCAAAAAACAAAATTAGGGCCGTTTTTCGAATTTTATTATATATGGCAGTTTTAAAACATTTAAAATATTGCCATAAAATTGGATTTTGTGCTGTTTTCCTTTTATGGATTTTTATTTTTCCAGATAAACACAAAAATCGAATATATGTTCATCCAAAATGTGTGTTTATCTGTGTGATGGCAAATTGAACCGGAAGCAGTATTTTAGCTTTTCCTTCGCATTTAGCATGTTTTTAGCATAATGCTAACATCTTTGTTCAGCAGAAGTCCTATTGTCGTTTTAAAAAAAGTCTCATTAACCTCTAAAGGCCTTAGTGGCCACATGCGTGGACAGCACCTTTTAGCTCTTATTTCCAAAATTGTGTACACTACTGAATTGGGGTCTTATGGCCACTTATGTGGACACTTGTACTGCCATTTGGTGGTGTCAGAAGAGTATAACATACAATGGAATTTGGAGAAAAAAAAGTTTAAAAATAAGAATTAGCATGTCACTAAACATGAAGTACCGTATTTTCCGCACCATAAGGCGCCCTGGGTTATAAGCCGCGCCTTCAATGAACGGCATATTTCAAAACTTTGTCCACCTATAAGCCGCCCCGTGTTGTAAGCCGCATCTAACTGCGCTAAAGGAATGTCAAAAAAACAGTCAGATAGGTCTGTCAAACTTTAATAATATATTAAAACCAGCGTGATGTGGGCGCGCATGGAGTCGTATATCAACATGGACAGAGCTGCGTGAAAAAAGCCACCCGGCCTCTTCGCGTAAACTTACCTTAACCACTCGCTCATCTTTTCTTCATCCATCCATCCCTTCGAGTTAGCTTTTATGATGACGCCGGCTGGAAAGGTCTCTTTTGGCAAGGTCTTCCTTTTGAATATCACCATGGGTGGAAGTTTCTGGCCATTAGCATGGCAAGCTAGAACCACAGTGAAGGATGACTTCTCATTCCCTGTGGTGCGAATATATTCACCGTACGTGCTCCCGTTGTATCCACAGTGCGGTTCACAGGAATATCAGTTGCTGTGAAATAGTAATCCGTGTGCGGATGGAGAGATTGCGTCTTTTCATGAACCGGATCCCTGTCGCTTAGTAGGAGCCATTTTGTGGTCTTTACAGATGTAAACACACAAAGGAAATGAAACGTACGGTGATATCCACACGCTTTTTCTTCTTCTACGCGGGCGGGTGGTTGCTTACAGTAGAAGAAGAAGCGCTTCCTGTTCTATGGGGGCGGGTGCTTACCTTGGCGGTTGCTTGCGTAGAAGAAGAAGCGCTTCCTGTTCTACCGGGAAAAAAGATGGCGGCTGTTTACCGAAGTTGCGAGACCGAAACGTTATGAAAATGAATCTTAATATTTATCCATATATAAAGCGCACCGGGTTATAAGGCGCACTGTCAGCTTTTGAGAAAATTTGTGGTTTTTAGGTGCGCCTTATAGTGCGGAAAATACGGTACACGTTTGTGTACTTATGGACTAAGTACATCATATCAAAAGATGATTCTTAGTTTTTATTCTAATTAGGGTCCAATAAGGCCAAATAGCAAAGAGAAATAAAAAAAGCATGTAAACAAACAGCTTGGACCTTAAGAGGTTAAATAGTTGTCCTGCTTTGTGTTTATGTGGAAAAAAACAAAAATCCACAAAAGGAAAACAGCACAAAATCCAATTTTGTGGCAATATTTTAATGAAAATCAACCCTTTTTTGTTTGTTTTAAAAACTGCCATGTGTAATAAAAATCGAAAAACGGCCCTAATTTTGCTTTTTGATTTGCGTTTCAGAATTGGAAATAGAATGAACGGAAGATACACGGACCGATTACCAAAGATTCACACCCTTAGTTATTAGCGACAACATTTTAAAGTTAAGTTAAAGTACCAATGATTGTCACACACACACTAGGTGTGGCGAAATTATTCCCTGCATTTGACCCATCACCCTTGATCACCCCCTGGGAGGTGAGGGGAGCAGTGGCCGCGCCCCGGAGTCATTTTTGGTGATTTAACCCCCAATTCTAACCCTTGATGCTGAGTGCCAAGCAGGGAGGTAATGGCTCCCATTTTTATAGTCTTTGGTATGACTCGGCCGGGGTTTGAACTCACGACCTACCCATCTCAGGACGGACACTCTAACCACTAGGCCAATATCTTAGCTTTTTCTCAGTACATTTTGTCTTTTTTGCTCATTTTTTTCTTACATTTTTACTGTTGTTGTTTTTTTCGACAAAAATCGGTATGACTCGGCCGGGGTTTGAACTCACGACCTACCCATCTCAGGGCGGACACTCTAACCCCATACCTGCCAACTACTCCGGTTTTCCCGTAGTTAGCACGGTTTTCATCAACCTATTCCGGGTTATGGTTGCAGTGATAGAAAGTACGGTTTTTCATTAATTAAAAATATATATTTTAAAAAAAGTTTTATTCACGAAAACGCGTAACAACAATGACAATCGACACTGCTTCCCGTAACTTCCTATCGAGCCATTCCGAATGCCATGCGCGAGGCTATTTATAGCACCTCTGCCAAGCACGAGGCACCAGTTGTATGGCGTCACATTAGTGCCAAAAATCCGAGCGCATAAAAACTGTTATCGCGCGCGCACGAAGTGGAGAATCAGTGCCTTTCTGCGCGCTCTCTGTGTACTCCTGGCATCTCTCCTCGCGCTGTCATGTTTCTTTTTGGCACTTTGGGGGCGGGTACGCTTAGACGGCCTCTTCTTTCTGATTGGTCAGGCGAAAAATGCTGACAAATGCTCAGAGCCAATCAGAAGTATAGCAGGGCGGGTCATGGTCAATATGTATCAAGATTTACGGAGGAAGAAGTGGATAAAAAAATGTGGCGCGCTGATGAAGGTTATTTCATACCACATAAACACAATACAGGGTAATACAAAATGTGAGCCAAATAAATAATAAGACAACAAACACCATAATCACATCTTTCAGCCAGAACTGGTCCACCAGCAATAACATTATTTTATATTTTCACTTCTTCTTGAACATTTGTTTTCTAATTTATGGAATTTCTTTTGATTCAGCCATAAAATTAATGAAATAATCTTTGAATTTTGTTTTTAAAATGTTAAAAATAGCTTTTAATAATGTATTCTGAAACAGTTTAAAATAATCAGAGAACTGACTAACACTGACCCTACACAACTATGTTGCACAATTAAGTCTTTTTTTTTTTAAAGCGAAAGAGGTAATTTCAACATTATTTCGGACATCTAGCCTCAATCATTACATTGATGTCAATGGTACATGTACTAATTAAATTACCATAACTTGCTCGATTTTCGACCAATTTACAAACGGTTTGCCTTGTTACAAATCTTATTACATGTAGATATGACATAGGATGCTGTACCTGTTGAAATTACCTCTTTCGCTTTAACAAAAAAAATGACTTAATTGTGCAACATAGTTGTGTAGGGTCAGTGTTAGTCAGTTCTCTGATTATTTTAAACTGTTTCAGAATACATTATTAAAAGGCTATTTTTAACATTTTAAAAACAAAATTCAAAGATTATTTCATTAATTTTATGGCTGAATCAAAAGAAATTCCATAAATTAGAAAACAAATGTTCAAGAAGAAGTGAAAATATAAAATAATGTTATTGCTGGTGGACCAGTTCTGGCTGAAAGATGTGATTATGGTGTTTGTTGTCTTATTATTTATTTGGCTCACATTTTGTATTACCCTGTATTGTGTTTATGTGCTATGAAATAACCTTCATCAGCGCGCAACATTTTTTTTATCCACTTCTTCCTCCGTAAATCTTGATACATATTGACGATGACCCGCCCTGCTATACTTCTGATTGGCTCTGAGCATTTTTCGCCTGACCAATCAGAAAGAAGGGGCCGTCTAAGCATACCCGCCCCCAAAGTGCCAAAAAGAAACATGACAGCGCGAGGAGAGATGCCAGGAGTACACAGAGAGCGCGCAGAAAGGCGTCGCGCGCGCGCAAAAAGGCACCGCGCGCGCACAGAAAGGCACCGCGCGCGCACAGAAAGGCACCGCGCGCGCGCAAAAAGGCACCACGCGCGCGCACGAAGTGGAGAATCAGCGCGCGATAACAGTTTTTATGCGCTCGGATTTTTGGCACTAATGTGACGCCATAGTATCTGCCATTATGATGTGCACTCATGTTTTCTAATGACCGTACGTCTTCAACTAAACAACATATTTCAATGTTCAGAATCTGCACTTTTGCATGATATTTTAGTGACTAGTGTTGTCCTGATACCAATATTATTTCCATACTTTCCGGTACTTTTCGATACTTTTTAAATAAAGGGGACCAGAAAAAATAGCATTACTGGCTTTATTTTAACAAAAAATCTCAGGGTGTGGCGGACCGGGACTTTTCAGAGGCGGTATGGTACCGAATATGGTTCATTAGTATCACAGTACTATACTAATACCCGTATACCGTACAACCCTACTAGTTACTATGGTAATCTACGTCACAGCAGGTCAGACGAGGCACCAAGCAGTGTGGGTGGGGAGCGTTTCCACAGAGTGTTTTTACAAGAAAGTTCTAAAACTTAGTGATATATCAGATTGTAGATGTTTTTTTGTTTTTTTACCCTTTGTGTTCATATTTCGCTGTCTTTGTTGCATTTTTGTTGCATTTGGCTTGATTGTAAAATATGTGGATGGAGAGGGGGTGTGATGTTCATATGTTCTCAATAGTCAGGGTTTTATCCTTCGTAGAAAATTTTTAAATTCCATTCCATTAACATTTTTAGCATTCAATTAGACATTATTGTGAGGTTTTTTATTAGTTATTCGGCCCCCAGACACATTTTTTTCTGTAAATTTGACCCCCGAGTCAAAATAATTGCCCAGGCCTGCTCTAACCACTAGACCAGTGGTTCTCAACCTTTTTTCAGTGATGTACCCCCCGTGAACATGTTTTTAATTCAAGTAGCCCCTAATCAGAGCAAAGCATTTTTGGTTGAAAAAAAGGCATAAAGAAGTAAAATTCAGCACTATGTCATCAGTTTCTGATGTATTAAATTGTATAACAGTGCAAAATATTGCTCATTTGTAGTGGTCTTTCTTGAACTATTTGGGGAAAAAAGATATAAAAATAACTAAAAACTTGTTGAAAAATAAACAAGTGATTCAATTATAAATAAAGATTTCTACACATAGAAGTAATCATCAACTTAAAGTGCCCTCTTTGGGGATTGTAATAGAGATTCATGAACTTAATTCTAAACATTTCTTCACAAAAAAAAAGAAATCTTTAACATCAATATTTATGGAACATGTCCACAAAAAATCTAGCTGTCAACACTGAATATTGCATTGTTGCATTTCTTTTCACACTTCTTTTTGACAGACCTTTTAGTGAGAAACCTGAGCTTGTGCTTCACTGAGTTTATGAACTTACATTCATATTTTGTTGAAGTATTATTCAATAAATATATTTATAAAGGATTTTTGAATTGCTGCTATTTTTAGAATATTTTAAAAAAAAATCTCACGTACCCCTTGGCATACCTTCAAGTACCCCCATTTGAGAACCACTGCATTAGACCACTAGCTTAGCTTTTTCTCATTACATTTTGTCTTTTTTGCTCATTTTTTCTTACATTTTTACTGTTGTTTTTTTCCGACAAAAATCGCGGGCCAACAAAACCCCTGGCCGCACTTTGAACACCCCTGAAATAATTAGCA
The DNA here is from genome assembly GCF_033978685.3 of Nerophis lumbriciformis. NCBI lineage: Eukaryota > Metazoa > Chordata > Actinopteri > Syngnathiformes > Syngnathidae > Nerophis > Nerophis lumbriciformis. The sequence goes on from NC_084576.2 coordinate 31,393,895, forward strand.
CTGTATTTTTCGGACTATAAGTGGCAGTTTTTTTCATAGTTTGGCCGAGGGTGCGACTTATACTCAGGAGCGACTTATGTGTGAAATTATTAACACATTAGTGGCATACTTGCCAACCCTCCCGGATTTTCCGGGAGACTCCCGAAATTCAGTGCCTCTCCCGAAAACCTCCCGGGACAAATTATCTCCCGAAAATCTCCCGAAATTCAGGCGGACTCAGCAGTCACGTTTTGGTCTACCCTTAAGCAGTTCGTCTGGGGTAAACAGCAATGTTGTGACACTCTTAAACAGGACAATACTGCCATCTAGTGCATTTGATGAAAACACTTTTGTGCATGCCACACATCAATGCATCATCATGCTCAGCATGGTTAGAAAAATAGTGACAGATACAATTCAACCCTTAACTCAACAAGTATATGTGTAAATAAATGAACACTGAAATTCAAGTATTTCTTATATATATATATAAATGTCTTAATAAGATTATCCAAAAAATAGTGCTCGATACCGTGGTAGAGCACAATATGTATGTGTGGGAAAAAAATCACAAGACTACTTCATCTCTACAGGCCTGTTTCATGAGGGGTTCCCTCAATCATCAGGAGATTTTTGAGGGAACCCCTCATGAAACAGGCCTGTAGAGATGAAGTAGTCTTGTGATTTTTTCCCCACACACATATATATATATATATATATATATATATATATATACATATACAATAAAAGAAATATATATTTATAGCTAGAATTCACTGAAAGTCAAGTATTTCTTATATATATATATATATATATATATATATATATATATATATATATATATATATATATATATATATATATATATATATATATTTTTATATATGTCAAGTATTTCATATATATATATATATATATATATATATATGAAATACTTGACATATATGTATATATATATATAAATATATATATATATATATATATATACATATATATATATGTATGTATATATATATATATATATATATATATATATATATATATATATATATATATATACTTGACTAGCTGTAAATATACTCCTCCCCTCTTAGCCACGCCCCCAACCACGCCCCCTACCCTATTTGTTCTGTTGTGTTTATTTTGTGTTACGGTGCAGATGTTCTCCCGAAATGTGTTTGTCATTCTTGTTTGGTTTGGGTTCACAGTGTGGCGCATATTTGTAACAGTGTTAAAGTTGTTTGTACGGCCACCCTCAGTGTGACCTGTATGGCTGTTGACCAAGTATGCCTTGCTGTCACTTACGTGTGCAAGCAGAAGCTGCATGCAACATGTGGCTGGGCTGGCACGCTGTTTTGTACAGGTTGTAGAGGGCGCTAAATGCTGTGCCATCACGGCACGCCCTTATTATTGTTGTTTGGGTGAAAATCGGAGAATATTTGCCCCGGGAGATTTCTGGGAGAGGCACTGAAATCCGGAAGTCTCCCGGGAAAATCGGGAGGGTCGGCAAGTATGCAGCTGAGCTGCATCAGAGTGGTCAAAGAGCCGCCGGTTGCAGACCCCTGGACTAGACGTATAAGATTTCATGGGATTTAGCGATTAGGAGTGAGATTGTTTGGTAAACGTATAGCATGTTCTGTATGTTATAGTTATTTGAATGACTCTTACCATAATATGTTACGTTAACATACCAGTTGGTTATTTATGCCTCATATAACGTACACTTATTCAGCCTGTTGTTCACTATTCTTCATTTATTTTAAATTGCCTTTCAAATGTCTATTCTTGGTGTTGGCTTTTATCAAATACATTTCCCCCAAAAATGCGACTTATATATGTTTTTCCCCTTCTTTATTATGCATTTTCGGCAGGTGCGACTTATACTCCGGTGCGACTTATACTCCGAAAAATACGGTAGTTCCAAGATGAAAGCGGCAAACGCAGGCCTGGGCAATTATTTTGACTCGGGGGGCCAAATTTAGATAAAAAAATGTGTCTGTGGGGCCAGTATATCTATTTTTAGGGAAACTAATATAAAACCTCACAATAAAGCCTGATTGAATGCTAAAAAATGTATGACAGACCGCCTTGAAAACGGAATGGAAATTTAAATTTTTCTATGAACGATAAAACCCTGAATATTGAGAACATATGAATGTCACACCCCCTCTCAATCGACATATTTTACAATCAAGCCAAATGCAACAAACGCAGTGAAATTTGAACGCGAAGGGTAAAAAAAACAAAAAACATCTACAATCTGATATATTTTATACATCACTAAGCTTTAGAACTTTCTTGTAAAAAATCTCCTTCTGCGTCTGTCCCTGGCACTCGCATTTCAGGCTCTGGAAACACTCTGAAAATACTATTAAAAATAAACAAAAACATAACAAAAGTGGAATAAAAAAAAGCTTACAGGTGAAATGTACCGTATTTTTCGGACTATAAGTCGCAGTTTTTTTCGTAGTTTGGCCGGGGGTGCGACTTATACTCAGGAGCGACTTATGTGTGAAATGATGAACACATTAGCGTAAAATATCAAATAATATTATTGATCTCATTCACGTAAGAGACTATCAATCAATCAATCAATGTTTATTTATATAGCCCTAAATCACAAGTGTCTCAAAGGACTAGACCAGGGGTGCTCATTACGTCGATCGCGAGCTACCGGTCGATCTCGGAGGGTGTGTCAGTCGATCACCAGCCAGGCATTAAAAAAATAGTCCTAAAAATGAGCGATCATAAATCTTCACTATGACGTCACTTTCGTCACTTGATTGACATTCACGGCACCCGAGGGTCTTCTGAGATGACGCTGGCTGCTGCCAGCTCATTAAAATTATCGACTGGAAGGCGGGAAACACTTTATTTCAACAGACTCTGGCGCCGTACCTGTCGTCAAAACTCCAAAGACCGACTGCACAGTTGCACAATAAAAGTGCTTCTTCATCCTGCCTGCGCTACCAAAATAAGAGTCTCAGAAAGCTGGCGTGCACAAGCTAGCAAGCTACGGAGTTTGCCGACAATGTATTTCTTGTAAAGTGTATACAAAGGAGTACGGAAGCTGGACAAATAAGATGCCAAAAACCAACCACTTTCATGTGGTATTGGACAGAAAGGAGGACTTTTTTTCTCCTCCATTCGAAAATGCGGACATTATCAGCACCACTGTCTGATTCCTATCAATGCAAGTCATCACAATCAGGTAATACACCAACTTATATTCTTGTCTTCATGAAAGAAAGGAATCTATATGTGTTAAACATGCTTGTATTATCTTTAAACACCTTTAACTTATTAACAATATTAACTATATGTGTTAAACATGCTTGTATTATCTTTAAACACCTTTAACTTATTAACAATATTAACTATAAGTGTTAAACATGCTTGTATTATCTTTAAACACCTTTAACTTGTTAACAATATTAACTATATGTGTTAAACATGTTTGCATTATCTTTAAACACCTTTAACTTAACAATATTAACTATATGTGTTAAACATGCTCGTATTATCATTAATCACCTTTAACCTGTTAACAATATTAACTACCGTATTTTCCGCACCATAAGGCGCCCTGGGTTATAAGCCGCGCCTTCAATGAACGGCATATTTCAAAACTTTGTCCACCTATAAGCCGCCCCGTGTTGTAAGCCGCATCTAACTGCGCTAAAGGAATGTCAAAAAAACAGTCAGATAGGTCAGTCAAACTTTAATAATATATTAAAACCAGCGTGATGTGGGCGCGCATGGAGTCGTATATCAACATGGACGGAGCTGCGTGAAAAAAGCCACCCGGCCTCTTCGCGTAAACTTACCTTAACCACTCGCTCATCTTTTCTTCATCCATCCATCCCTTCGAGTTAGCTTTTATGATGACGCCGGCTGGAAAGGTCTCTTTTGGCAAGGTCTTCCTTTTGAATATCACCATGGGTGGAAGTTTCTGGCCATTAGCATGGCAAGCTAGAACCACAGTGAAGGATGACTTCTCATTCCCTGTGGTGCGAATATTCACCGTACGTGCTCCCGTTGTATCCACAGTGCGGTTCACAGGAATATCAAAAGTCAGTGGAACCTCGTCCATGTTGATAATGTTCTGGCCGGATCTTTTTTTCAGCTATCTTGTTTTTACAATATGCACGGAAAGTAGCCAGCTTTTCTTGAAAGTCTTTAGGCAGTTGCTGTGAAATAGTAGTCCGTGTGCGGATGGAGAGATTGCGTCTTTTCATGAACCGGAAACCTGTCGCTTAGTAGGAGCCATTTTGTGGTCTTTACAGATGTAAACACACAAAGGAAATGAAACGTACGGTATATCCGCGCGCTTTTTCTTCTTCTACGCGGGCGGGTGGTTGCTTACAGTAGAAGAAGAAGCGCTTCCTGTTCTATGGGGGCGGGTGCTTACCTTGGCGGTTGCTTGCGTAGAAGAAGAAGCGCTTCCTGTTCTACCGGGAAAAAAGATGGCGGCTGTTTACCGAAGTTGCGAGATCGAAACTTTATGAAAATGAATCTTGATATTAATCCATATATAAAGCACACCGGGTTATAAGCCGCACTGTCAGCTTTTGAGTAAATTTGTGGTTTTTAGGTGCGGCTAATAGTGCGGAAAATACGGTATGTTTTTTTCCTTCTTTATTATGCATTTTCGGGCCGGTGCGACTTATACTCCGGAGCGACTTATACTCCGAAAAATACGGTACACTGTGTCACCTACAACACTGTCCTGTCACAGACACTGTATAAACCTGAGATCCGACCTCCTCCTCACGCCCGACTTCTACTGGGACCGGGAGAACCTGGAGAAACTCTACGACAAGACCTGCCAGTTCCTCAGCATCAACCGCAGGGTCAACGTACTGCAAGCGCGCCGCACACACACACACACACCCGACCACGACAATGACAGCCGCCGTAAAGTTGTACTCTGTGACTCTGCAGGTTGTGAACGAGAAGCTGGAGAACTGCGATCAGCTGACGGACCTGATGAGAAGCCACTTGAGCAACAAGCACAGCCTGAGGCTGGAGTGGATGATCGTCATCCTCATCACCATTGAAGTGAGCACTCGTCATCACATGACAACATCATAGGAAAACAGTAAATGTGCAGGTGGCCTACAAAACCAATGAAGTTGTCCCGTTGTTTAAATGGTAAATAACAAGAGAATTCAACTTATATTCAATTGAATAGACTGCAAAGACAAGATATTTCATGTTCACACTGAGAAACTTTGTTCTTTTTTGCAAATAATCATGAACATAGAATTTAATAGCAGCAACATATTGCAAAAAAAGGCATATTTACCAGTGTGTTACATGGCCTTTCCTTTTAACAAGACTCAGTAAAGGTTTCAATTCACCAGAGAATCAAACGGTGCCATATTTCGTAGAAAATGCTACAACGTAAAAGTAAGGCTCCACTCTTCCAAAATGGGCTAGCTTGATGCTAACGTACATTGGTTTCACTGTAGACCAGCTACTATTACATACTTGCCAACCTTGAGACCTCCGATTTCGGGAGGTGGGGGGTGGAGGGTGGGGGGCGTGGTTAAGATATATATATATATATAAGAAATACTTGACTTTCAGTGAATTCTAGCTGTATATATATATATATATATATGTATGTGTGGGGGGGGGGAAAAAAAAAAAAAATCACAAGACTACTTCATCTCTACAGGCCTGTTTCATGAGGGGTTCCCTCAATCATCAGGAGATTTTTAAATTTTAAAAAAATCTCCTGATGATTGAGGGAACCCCTCATGAAACAGGCCTGTAGAGATGAAGTAGTCTAGTGATTTTTTTTCCCACACATACATATATTCAACCGACTCAGTGGCCTAGTGGTTAGAGTGTCCGCCCTGAGATCGGTAGGTTGTGGGTTCAAACCCCGGCCGAGTCATACCAAAGACTATAAAAATGGGACCCATTTCCTCCCTGCTTGTCACTCAGCATCAAGGGTTGGAATTGGGGGTTAAATCACCAAAAATGATTCCCGGGCGCGGCCACCACTGCTGCCCACTGCTCCCCTCACCTCCCAGGGGGTGATCAAGGGTGATGGGTCAAATGCAGAGAATAATTTCGCCACACCTAGTGTGTGTGTGACAATCATTGGTACTTTAACTTTAACTTTAACTTTAACTTTATTGCGCTCTACTACGGTATCGAGCACTATTTTTTGGATAACCTTATTAAGACATATATATATATATATATATATATATATATAAATACTTGAATTTCAGTGTTCATTTATTTACACATATACACACACATAACACTCATCTACTCATTGTTGAGTTAAGGGTTGAATTGTCCATCCTTGTTCTATTCTCTGTCACTATTTCAGAACACACACACATTATACAAATATACATTATAAAATCAATAAGAAAACGGGAGCTCTAATTTGGGAGTCTGAATTAGTATCAGAAGTTCCTATACAAACATTGCGCACTCACGTCGCCTTTTTGTATTGATTACTGCAGCTGTGCACTGGATTCATTCACAAATACAAACTACAACTCACAAACACTTTAGAGTTAGGCTCCACCATCAGAATGTGTACTTAAACTTATAAAGATCACATGGATATTATTCTGTGAGTTGATTCACCAAAACTAACCTGTTATACAGGAGGAAAAAGCGTTTCAATTGTTCACAGACTGGTCGCGCTCATCAAAATGACAAGACACTTCCGGTCTGCAGGTGATAGCATTCAATTGGGAAGAAACGCCCTACTGCCCCCTACTGACCAATGTGAATACTGATAAATGTGTAATGACAGCTCCAAAAACGAATTCAAACCACAAAATAAAATAAATAAATCAACACAAAAATGTGACACATTATGGGTGGGTCACATATGCATGTACAGTAGATGGCAGTATTGTCCTGTTTAAAAGTGTCACAACATTGCTGTTTACGGCAGACGAACTGCTTTACGGTAGACGAAGACTTGACTGCTGTTGTTGTGTGTTGTTACCGCGCTGGGAGGACGTTAATGAAACTGCCTAACAATAAACCCACATAAGAAACCAAGAACTCGCCCTCGATCATTCTACAGTTATAACGTGATTGGGCAGGTACGCTGTTTATATTGTGGGAAAGCGGACGTGAGAACAGGCTGTCAACACGTCACTCAGGTCCGCATGGAGCTGGAGGGGGCGTGGCCTCCAGCTCCGCCTGAATTTCGGGAGATTTTCGGGTTGGGTCACCAACCTTTTTGAAACCAAAAACTACTTCTTGGGTACTGATTAATGCGAAGGGCTACCAGTTTGATACACACTTAAATAAATAAATATATTGTCATTTGTAAGTTACACTTAAGTGTGATTTAAACAAGAATAGCTAAATAAATACATTTATATATATAAAAAAATGGGTATTTCTGTCTGTCATTCCGTCGTACATTTTTTTTTCCTTTTACAGAAGGTTTTTTGTCGAGAATAAATGATGAAAAAAAACACTTAATTGAACGGTTTAAAAGAGGAGAAAACACGAAAAAAATTAAAATAAAATTTTGAAACATAGTTTATCTTCAATTTCGACTCTTTAAAATTCAAAATTCAATCGACAAAAAGAAGAGAAAAACTAGCTAATTTGAATCTTTTTGAAAAAATAAAAAAAATAATTTATGGAACATCATTAGTAATTTTTCCTGATTAAGATAAATTTTAGAATTTTGATTACATGTTTTAAATTGGTTAAAATCCAATCTGCACTTTGTTAGAATATTTAACAAATTGGACCAAGCTATATTTCTAACAAAGACAGATCAGTATTTCTTCTAGATTTTCCAGAACAAAAATTTTAAAATAAATTCAAAATACTTTGAAATAAGATTTAAATTTGATTCTACAGATTTTCTAGATTTGCCAGAATAATTTTTTTGAATTTTAATCATAGTAAGTTTGAAGAAATATTTCACAAATATTCTTCGTCGAAAAAACAGAAGCTAAAATATTTATTATTCTTTACAATAAAAAATAAATAAATGTACTTGAACATTGATTTAAATTGTCAGGAAAGAAGAGGAAGAAATTTAAAAGGTAAAAAGGTATATTTGTTTAAAAATCCTAAAATCATTTTTAAGGTTGTATTTTTTCTCTAAAATTGTATTTCTAAAAGTAATAAGAAGCAAAGTAAAAAATAAATGAATTTATTTAAACAAGTGAAAACCCATCCATCCATCCATTTTCTACCGCTTATTCCAAGTGAAGACCAAGTCTTTAAAATATTTTCTTGGATTTTCAAATTCTATTTGAGTTTTGTCTCTTTTAGAATTAAAAATGTCGAGCAAAGCGAGACCAGCTTGCTAGTAAATAAATAAAATTTAAAAAATAGATGCAGCTCACTGGTAAGTGCTGCTCTTTGAGCTATTTTTAGAACAGGCCAGCGGGCGACTGATCTGGTCCTTACGGGCTACCTGGTGACCGCGGGCACCGCGTTGGTGACCCCTGCCCTAGTATATACAATAATATAAACCAAGTCATTGTATTTCATTTAGGATTATTTCATATCTTTATTTAAATAAAAATATATTTTTATCTTTTTTAGATACAGTCAATAAATAATGTGAACATGTATCATAACATGGAAATCTAAGAGAACGTGTTGTGGATGATTGTGGACTGGGAATTTTTTTAATTTTATTTTTTTACACATTTTTAGAAAAATAAAAATAAAAAGTTTTTCCGACGTATTACATTTTAGACGATTTCTCTTCTTAGTTATTATTTCTCCGGCTGTAGAAAAGACACGCTCACAGGGCACAGAGGAGGCGTCAGTGCGACACAGTTGGCGTATCGGTCACGTGACCGAAACAGCTCATGATCGGTCACGTGACTTTCTAAAAGCGGTACGCGCACCGACACAGGGTTTTGCTCTATGAGCTCGACGCATGCGCCGATGCATCGGTGTTGCCGGACCCATCACTAGTATGTATATGTGTATATATATTTATTTATAATATCATATAATTGAAGTTTGGACACACAATTCAGTGCGTTTTCTTCATTTCCATGACTATTTACATTGTAGATTGTCACATCAAAACTATGAATGAACACATGTGGAGTTATGTACTTAACAAAAAAAAGGTGAAATAACTGAAAACATGTTTTATATTCTAGTTTCTTCAAAATAGCCACCCTTTGCTCTGATTACTGCTTTGCACACTCTTGGCATTCTCTCCGTGAGCTTCAAGAGGTAGTCGCCTGAAATGTTTTTTCACTTCACAGGTGTGCTTGAAGCTCATGGAGAGAATACCAAGAGTGTGCAAAGCAGTAATCACAGCAAAGGGTGGCTGTTTTGAAGAAACTAGAATACAAAACATATTTTCAGTTATTTCATTTTGTTAAGTACCGTATTTTCCGCACTATTAGCCGCACCTAAAAACCACAAATTTACTCAAAAGCTGACAGTGCGGCTTATAACCCGGTGCGCTTTATATATGGATTAATATTAAGATTCATTTTCATAAAGTTTCGGTCTCGCAACTACGGTAAACAGCCGCCATCTTTTTTCCCCGTAGAAGAGGAAGCGCTTCTTCTTCTACGCAAGCAACCGCCAAGGTAAGCACCCGCCCCCATAGAACAGGAAGCGCTTCTTCTTCTACTGTAAGCAACCACCCGCCCCCGTAGAAGAAGAAGAAGCGCGCGGATATTACGTTTCATTTCCTTTGTGTGTTTACATCTGTAAAGACCACAAAATGGCTCCTACTAAGCGACAGGTTTCCGGTTCATGAAAAGACGCAATCTCTCCATCCGCACACGGACTACTATTTCACAGCAACTGCCTAAAGACTTTCAAGAAAAGCTGGCTACTTTCCGTGCATATTGTAAAAACAAGATAGCTGAAAAAAAGATCCGGCCAGAGAACATTATCAACATGGACGAGGTTCCACTGACTTTTGATATTCCTGTGAACCGCACTGTGGATACAACGGGAGCACGTACGGTGAATATTCGCACCACAGGGAATGAGAAGTCGTCCTTCACTGTGGTTCTAGCTTGCCATGCTAATGGCCAGAAACTTCCACCCATGGTGATATTCAAAAGGAAGACCTTGCCAAAAGAGACCTTTCCAGCCGGCGTCATCATAAAAGCTAACTCGAAGGGATGGATGGATGAAGAAAAGATGAGCGAGTGGTTAAGGTAAGTTTAAGTTTACGCGAAGAGGCCGGGTGGCTTTTTTCACGCAGCTCCGTCCATGTTGATATACGACTCCATGCGCGCCCACATCACGCTGGTTTTTAATATATTAAAGTTTGACTGACCTATCTGACTGTTTTTTTGACATTCCCTTTAGCGCAGTTAGATGCGGCTTATAACACGGGGAGGCTTATAGGTGGACAAAGTTTTGAAATATGCCGTTCATTGAAGGCGCGGCTTATAACCCAGGGCGGCTTATGGTGCGGAAAATACGGTACATAACTCCACATGTGTTCATTCATAGTTTGGATGTGACAATCTACAATGTAAATAGTCATGAAAATAAAGAAAACGTACTGTATGTGATATCTATTTAATATACATATATAAAATGTAGTAATACTTAGTAATGATGTGGGTGCAAAAGAAAAAGCTGACTGTACCACTAAAATTGTTGCTATTATTTCTTTGTAGGTTTTGTTTGAACTGGCCAAAATGATCTGAACCCTCCAAAGATGGCAGAAGACGTCGTTCCACAGTGTCGTGCTGCATTCAGGGACCAGCAGTTGTGAGGTAGACCTGCTCACAAGCAGACTTTCCAAAAACAATTCTTGTCGACTCTGGACTTTTTTTTGACGCCGATCAGCCGTCAGTCGTAAAACATTTTTTTTACATTTTAATGGACAACAATCCTACAGTACCAGATGAAACAACACAACCGCTGATGACTGCAGTTTTTTTTATTTTTCAGTTAAGGCCACATTTGACATCAGCATTTTGGGGAAAAAATATGCCAAAAAAATAAAGCTGATCCAAACAGATATGCAGAAAGTGCTAATAAAACTGTAAAAGTTGTTTTAAGCTATTTTGAGTCGTAGATTGTGCTGCGTGTATTATCAATAATCAATAGTCATGCTCGTATTGTTGCTGCATGTTTACAATGTGCAATGTCATGGGCAGCAGGATCCCATATGAATAAGAAGAAATGGTCAATAAATGAAATGATAGTGTTGTATTGCGAACATGTCACATATTGAGAAATCTATTTAAATGATTGTTTGTTAGGGGTGTAACGGTACACAAAATTTCGGTTCGGTACGTACCTCGGTTTAGAGGTCACGGTTCGGTTCATTGTCGGTGCAGTGAGAAAACAACAAAATATACATTTTTTGGTTTTTATTTACCAAATTTGTAAACAATGGCTTTATCCTTTTAACATTGGGAACACTATAATAATTCTGCCCACGTTAATCAACATTAAACTGCCTCAAGTTGTTGCTCAGATTAAATAAAATGACAAAACTTTTCTTCTACATATAAAAAGTGCAACATTAAACAGTTTCAAGTCAACTCATCCATCCATCCATCCATCTTCTTCCGCTTATCCGAGGTCGGGTCGCGGGGGCAGCAGCCTAAGCAGGGAAGCCCAGACTTCCCTCTCCCCAGCCACTTCGTCCAGCTCTTCCTGTGGGACCCCGAGGCGTTCCCAGGCCAGCCGGGAGACATAGTCTTCCCAACGTGTCCTGGGTCTTCCCCGCGGCCTCCTACCGGTCGGACGTGCCCTAAACACCTCCCTAGGGAGGCGTTCGGGTGGCATCCTGACCAGATGCCCGAACCACCTCATCTGGCTCCTCTCCATGTGGAGGAGCAGCGGCTTTACTTTGAGCTCCCCCCGGATGGCAGAGCTTCTCACCCTATCTCTAAGGGAGAGCCCTGCCACCCGGCGGAGGAAACTCATTTCGGCCGCTTGTACCCGTGATCTTGTCCTTTCGGTCATAACCCAAAGCTCATGACCATAGGTGAGGATGGGAACGTAGATCGACCGGTAAATTGAGAGCTTTGCCTTCCGGCTCAGCTCCTTCTTCACCACAACGGATCGATACAGCGTCCGCATTACTGAAGACGCCGCACCGATCCGCCTGTCGATCTCACCATCCACTCTTCCCTCACTCGTGAACAAGACTCCGAGGTACTTGAACTCCTCCACTTGGGGCAAGATCTCCTCCCCAACCCGGAGATGGCACTCCACCCTTTTCCGGGAGAGAACCATGGACTCGGACTTGGAGGTGCTGATTCTCAATCCCAGTCGCTTCACACTCGGCTGCGAACCGATCCAGTGAGAGCTGAAGATCCTGGCCAGATGAAGCCATCAGGACCACATCATCTGCAAAAAGCAGAGACCTAATCCTGCAGCCACCAAACCGGATCCCCTCAACGCCTTGACTGCGCCTAGAAATTCTGTCCATAAAAGTTATGAACAGAATGGGTGACAAAGGGCAGCCTTGGCGGAGTCCAACCCTCACTGGAAACGTGTCCGACTTACTGCCGGCAATGCGGACCAAGCTCTGGCACTGAGCATACAGGGAGCGGACTGCCACAATCAGACAGTCCGATACCCCATACTCTCTGAGCACTCCCCACAGGACTTCCCGAGGGACACGGTCCGAATGCCTTCTCCAAGTCCACAAAACACATGTAGACTGGTTGGGCAGACTCCCATGCACCCTCAAGGACCCTGCCGAGAGTATAGAGCTGGTCCACAGTTCCACGACCAGGACGAAAACCACACTGTTCCTCCTGAATCCGAGGTTCGACTATCCGGCGTAGCCTCCTCTCCAGTACACCTGAATGCTTAATTTATTACAGCATTTGGGAAGCCTGTAGTTGATTTATTATGTAAATGTTATAGGGAAGAGTGGATGGTGAGATCGACAGGCGGATCGGTGCGGCGTCTTCAGTAATGCGGACGCTGCATCGATCCGTTGTGGTGAAGAAGGAGCTGAGCCGGAAGGCAAAGCTCTCAATTTACCGGTCGATCTACGTTCCCATCCTCACCTATGGTCATGAGCTTTGGGTTATGACCGAAAGGACAAGATCACGAGTACAAGCGGCCGAAATGAGTTTCCTCCGCCGGGTGGCGGGGCTCTCCCTTAGAGATAGGGTGAGAAGCTCTGCCATCCGGGGGGAGCTCAAAGTAAAGCCACTGCTCCTCCACATCGAGAGGAGCCAGATGAGGTGGTTCGGGCATCTGGTCAGGATGCCACCCGAACGCCTCCCTAGGGAGGTGTTTAGGGCACGTCCGACCGGTAGGAGGCCGCGGGGAAGACCCAGGACACGTTGGGAAGACTATGTCTCCCGGCTGGCCTGGGAACGCGTCGGGGTTCCACAGGAAGAGCTGGACGAAGTGGCTGGGGAGAGGGAAGTCTGGGCTTCCCTGCTTAGGTTGCTGCCCCCGCGACCCGACCTCGGATAAGCGGAAGAAGATGGATGGATGGATGGATGGATGTTATATTTTTATCAACTTGTGATAGCAGGGACCCTGCCATTCAAAACTAGGCTGCTGCATTACTAATGATTAATGTAACTATAGCTGAAAAAATGGTACAATAGCAATAGGAGAGACTATTCATCCCTGAACACCATGGAGTTCATGTAGACTTAATGATGCACTTACATTATTATATCAACTATCAGAGACAGAAACTCTTCATTTCACATAATGTCCTTTTTTTGCTGCTTCAACACAGCTCAATCAACACAGAAAAAGGTCAAGTGAAATAACAGACAGACAGGGCTTTGCTGTCCGTAACACACACACACACCGCAAAATGAGCTAACGTGACTGAGATCATTATTCATGCGTTCGTTACGTCTCGTCTCGACTACTGTAACGTATTATATTATTTTCGGGTCTCCCTATGTCTAGCATTAAAAAATTACAGTTGGTACAAAATGCGGCTGCTAGACTTTTGACAAGAACAAGAAAGTTTGATCATATTACGCCTATACTGGCTCACCTGCACTGGCTTCCTGTGCACTTAAGAAGTGACTTTAAGGTTTTACTACTTACGTATAAAATACTACACGGTCTAGCTCCGTCCTATCTTGTCGATTGCATTGTACCATATGTCCCGGCAAGAAATCTGCGTTCAAAGAACTCCGGCTTATTAGTGATTCCCAGAGCCCAAAAAAAGTCTGCGGGCTATAGAGCGTTTTCTATTGGGGCTCCAGTACTATGGAATGCCCTCCCGGTAACAATTAGAGATGCTACCTCAGTAGAAGCATTTAAGTCCCATCTTAAAACTCATTTGTATACTCTAGCCTTTAAATAGCCCCCCTGTTAGACCAGTTGATCTGCCGTTTCTTTTCTTTTCTCCTCTGCTCCCCTTTTCCTTGAGGCGGGGGGGGGGCACAGGTCCGGTGGCCATGGATGAAGTGCTGGCTGTCCAGAGTCGGGACCCGGGGTGGACCGCTCGCCTGTGCATCGGCTGGGAACATCTCTGCGCTGCTGACCCGTCTCCGCTCGGGATGGTGTCCTGCTGGCCCCACTATGGACTGGACTCTTACTATTATGTTGGATCCACTATGGACTGGACTCTCACAATATTATGTCAGACCCACTCGACATCCATTGCTTTCGGTCTCCCCTAGAGGGGGGGGGGTTACCCACATATGCGGTCCTCTCCAAGGTTTCTCATAGTCATTCACATCGACGTCCCACTGGGGTGAGTTTGTCCTTGCCCGTATGTGGGCTTTGTACCGAGGATGTCGTTGTGGCTTGTGCAGCCCTTTGAGACACTTGTGATTTAGGGCTATATAAATAAAGATTGATTGATTGATTGATTGAACGTTACGCTAAAAGCGAATTAGCCTTCACCTCAAGCCAGGACTGCGAGCTCATAGTGATGTTACTATTAGTTGACTGGGAGGTGTTTATTATCATTTGGGGAGAGTCCGCTGCCTGATGATTACCTGCTAAACGCTGAGCACTGACTACATGCGCTCTGAATACGCACTGCTGATTGGCTGTTACCGCTCTGTTTGGAACCAATCAGATGGTTGTGTGGGTGGGACAATGCTGGGTGCTGTGTAGAGGACTGACAGAAACATAGGCAGAAGGAAGCGGAGGCGGCTACTTAATATGTTCGTGTGGAAACTCCTTCGGTACACCTCCGAACCGAACCAAAACCCCCGTACCGAAACGGTTCAATACAAATACACGTACCGTTACACCCCTATTGTTTGTACCCACAAACATTTCAACAAAAGTATGTGAAGCGCTTCATTTTTAATAGGCAATCAAAAATAATATGTAAACAACATTGATTAACTAGACCAAATGTCACAATGCGATTAGAAATCTATTTGAGAATGCTAATCGAACGTCACTCGTTTGAGCTCTTGGTCATAGAAAGTGTTTTAAGCGGTGATACCAACAAAAATACATTTGGCTGAAGGTGATCAGAAAGAAAGAGACGCTGGCAAATGCCTTTTTCCTGGAGTTCCTTCCTGTTGCGTCCTCCTGTGGCTCAGTGGACTGGAGAGCTGGATTGAAGACAAAAATCACCATTCGGTCATTAGGAAGATTGTATTAGACAAGGTCGAAGCTAAATGGTAAAAACGTACATTTTAAGACGGTTGATATCAACTTAATCCCGCTCGATGGCCGCAAAGCTCTCGGTTGCCGTTTCGGCATTTTCCAGGGCCACAGCCAAATCTTCCCCTACACTGTCTTGGTTGTCTGGGTTGGGATTGGGCAGGTTCGCTGCTTCTTGATCTTGGAGAGGCTGGTCAGAGGATGGCAAGGCTTCAGCTTTCTCCAGAATGTTGATGCCTTCCTCAGCATCCATCCATACGTCCTGCTCGTTCTCCTCTGCTTCTTTGATAGAGGCCTCTGGTATTTGGCAGTGTGTTGATGGGATTTCTTCTACCAGTTCTACAGATTCTGTTGGTTTGGCAGCAGAATTCATCAGGGTTGGAGGATTTTTGGTTTCTGTTGAATCCAGTTCTGCGGTCTTGCTCATCTTAACATCAACTTTCTCTTTCTCTTTGTTGATGACAACTGGATCTGGTTCTTGTTCCAGAGCGTGTCCTTGTGTCTGTTTCTCGATCTGTGATGGGTTTTTTTGTAACACAGTCTGTTCGGCTTCTGGTTCCTGAACATGTTCCTCAGGTTGATCTTTATGTTTCTCTCTCTCGCTTAGATCTGTTTGGGCTTTTGGTTCCTTAACATGTTCCTCAAGTAGCCCGGTCTGTTTCTCTCTCTCACCTAGATCTGTTGGGGTTTCTGGTACCTGAATAAGTTTGTGCTGTTCTGTCTGTTTGTGGGGATTAACTGGATCTGTTTCGGTTACAGACTCTTTTAGTTCCAGAATGTATTCTTCAGATAGGTCTGTCTGTTTTTCCTTAACTGCGTCTGTGTGGTATAAATGCTGACCTGCTTCTGGTTCCTGGACATGTTCTTCGGGTAGATCCATTTGTTTGTAGCTCCCAAGTGGTTTACATTGAGCTTTTTGTTCTTCTACAAATCCCTGCAATAGATCTGTCTGTTTCCGTATGTCAACTGCATCTGTTTCAAATAAGTGCTCCTTCGTTTCTGGTTTTTCAACATGTTCATTTAGTAGTTCTGTCTTTTTCTGGCTCACAACAGGACTTTCTGTGGATATGGACTCGCCTGTTTCTGGTACCTCAACATGTTCCTCTGTTTGCACTTTTTTGTTGGGACTCTCATATGGATCTGTTTCAGATAGGGGCTTGTCTAGTTCTGCTTCCTGAACTTGTTCTTCGGTTAGTTCAGTCTGATTTTGGTTCTCAACTGTGTCCCTTTGGCATAACAGCTCTTTCTGTTCTTCATTTAGCTCTGCCTGTTTCCGGCTCTCTGTCGTATTTGTTGGAGATACAGGCTCCTCTGCTTCTTGTTGCTGAACTTTTTCGGTTAGTTCTGTCTCTTTCTGAATTTGAACTGAATCTGTTTCAGATAAGTACTCCTTTGCTCCTGGTTGGATATAGTCTTCTCTAAGCGCTTTATTTTTGTGGCTCTCAACTCTATCTGTTTTGGGTAGCCCTTCTGGTTCCTGAACACATTCCTCAGATAATTCTGTCATTTTGTGACTCTCAATTGGATCTGTTTGGGACAAGGAGTCCTTCGCTTCCTGTACTTGGACAAGTCCCTGCGGTAGATCTGTCCGTTTCTGTTTATCAACTGCATCTGTTTCAGATGGGTACTCTTCTGTTTCTGGTTTCTCAACATGTACTTTAGGTAGTTCTGTCTGTTTCTGGCTCGCAACTGGACTTTCTTTGGCTATGGACTTGTCTGCTTCAGGTGCATCAACAACTTCCTCTGTTAGCACTTTCTTTGTGTGGCTCTCAAATTGATCTGTTTTAGATAAAGGCTCATTTGATTCTGGTTTTGGAACATGTTCTTTGTTTGGCTTTGCCTGTTTCTGGCTCTCTGCTATATTTGTTTTGAATAAAGGCTCCTCTGATTGTCTTTCTTGGGCATGTTCTTTGGTTAGTTTTGTCTCTTTTTGGATTTGATCTCGATCTGTTTTAGGTAAGTACCGGTTTGCTTCTGTTTGAATATTTTTGTTTGTTGGCGCTTCATTTTTGCTTCCAACTGTGTTTAGTTCGGATAGGGGCCCTTTTGGTTCTGGTTGCTGAACATATCCCTCAGCTAGCTCGGTCTGTTTTTCCTTCTCAAGTAGATGTGTAGGAACTTCTGGTTCCTGAAGAAGCTCTGGCTGTTGCTTTGTCTGTTTGTGACTGTCAACTGAATCTGTTTTGGATACAGGCTCTTCCAGTTCCAAAACATGATCTTTAGGTATCCCTATCTGTTTCTCCCTCTTAACTGTATCTGTTTGGGGAAAGGGCTCATCTGTTTCTGGTTCCTGAACAGGTCCTTCAGGTAATTCTGTCCACCTGTGGCTCTCAATTTGATCTGTTTGGGATAAGGATTCCTCTGCTTTTTGCTCCTGATCAAGTCCCTGCGGTAGCTCTGTCTGTTTCCGGTAGTCAACTGTATCTGTTTTGGATAAGGATCCCTCTGCTTCTAGTTTCTCAACATTTTCTTTAGGCAATTCTGTTGTTTTCTGATTTGAAACTGAACTCTCATTGGATATGGACTTGTCTGCTTCTGGTCCGTCAACATGTTTCACTTTATGTGTGTGGCTCTCAAATGGATCTGTTTTAGACAAGGGCTCATACTGTTCTGGTTCCTGAATATGTTCTTCGGTTAGCTCTGTCTGTTTATGGCTCTCTGCTGTATTTGTTTGGGATAAATGCTGCTCAGTTCCTCGTTCCTTAAAATGTTCTTCAGTTACATCTTTTTGTCGGTTGCTTTCAATCGGCTCTGTTTCAGATATTGGCTCGTCTGGTTCTGGTTCCTCAACATGTTCTGTAGGTAGCTTGGTCTGTTTCTCCTTCTCAACTAGATCTGTTTGAGGTTCTTGTTCCTGAACAAGTTCCTGTGGTTGCTCTTTTTGTTTGTTCCTGTCAACTGGATTTGTTTTGACTACAGTCCCTTCTAGATTCAGAATATGTTCTTTACGCACCTCTATTTGTTTTTCCCTCTTAACTGCGTCTTTTTGGGATAAAGGCTCATCTGCTACTGGTTCCTGAACATGTTCCTTGGGTAGCTTGGTCTGTTTCTCTTGCTCAACTTGTTCTGTTTGTGCTTCTGGTTCCTGAACAAGTTCCTGCTGTTGCTCTGTCTGTTTGTGGCTGTCAACTGGATTTGTTTCAGATACAGGCTCTTCTGGTTTCGGAACATGTTCTTGAAGTACCTCTACCTTTTTCTTTCTCTTTAATGCATCTGTTTGGTGTAAAGGTTTTTCTGCTTCTCGTTCCTGAACATGTGCTTCGGGTAGTTCTGTCTCTTTTTGGATTTGAACTGGATCCATTCCGGTGAAGTATTTGTTTGCTTTTAGTTGAACATGTTCTTTTGTTAGCACCATATTTTTGTGGCTTTCAACTGTATTGGTTTCGGATGGGGGCCCTTCTGGCTCCTGTGCCTGAACATGCTCCTCTGTTATCTCTGTCGGTTGGTGAGTCTCAACTGTTCTTTGGTAAATGCACTCTTCCAATTCTGTTGTTTGATCATGTTCCTCTGTTCTTGCTGACAGTTTCTGGCTGTCCATTGGCTCTCTCTGGGTCAAGGACTTTTCCGTTTCTTTGACCTGAATAAGTTCCTCAGGTTGTTCTGCCTGTTGATGGATAATGATAGAATCTGTTTGCGTTATGGTCTCATCGGCTTCTAGTACGTGAACATGTTCTTCAGTTAGCGTTATCTGTTTCTGGGTGTCTGCTACGACTGTTTTCGATAAGGACTCTTCTGCTTTTAGTTCTTGAACATGTTCCTCTGTTACATCTCTCTCTGCGTGTTGGTGGTTCTCAACCTTCCCTTGGTAAATGGACTCCTCCGGTTCTGTTGCGTGATCATGTTCCTCTGGTTTCGCTGACAAGTTCTGGTTCTCAGCTAGCTCTGTCTGGGATAAGGAGTCTTCTCTTTCTTGGGCATGAATTGGTTCCACGGGTTTCTCTGCCTGCGTGTCTGCTGGGTATTTTGTGGATAAGGACTCTTGGGTTCTTGAGGTCTGAATACCTTCCCCTTTAATAACTGCCTGCTGGAGAATATTTACAGAATTTGTGTGTGATATGGCCTTTTTGGCTTCTGATACCTGAACATGTTCTTCAGTTTGCCCAGTATCCTTGTGTCTTAGGGATAAGTACTCCTCCAGTTCTTGGGCCTTAACAACTTCCTCAGTAAGCTCTGTCCATTTTGGATCTATTTGAGTGAAGGACTTCTCTGCACTTACTGCCTGAACGTCTTTCGTAGGTAGTTTTGTTTGTGTGGGGCCCGCGTTTGTTTTCTGTTTAGTTCCTGAAGTTGGACTGCCTACCTCCGTTACCTCGGTGATCGTTTGACTTTCTGACAAGAAGTCTTCTGCTACACGGGCCTGAAGACTTTCTGTTTGAAATAATGATCCTTCTGCTGGCTCCGGTGTATCAAATACAATTATAGGCTCTTTTGCTTCTAGTGCCACAACACTAAAGTCAGTTAGCTTTGTCTGTTGAGGGTTATCATCTATATCTACTCGGGACTGAATAACGTCCTTGTTTACCTCTTTCTGGCTATCAACTGTATTGATTTTAGTTAAATACTCTTCTGCTTTCAGTGACTGAACATCTTCATTGGTTACTTCAGTCTCTTTATGGCCATCAACTAGATTTATTTGGGACAGGGGTTCTTGCGCTACATATGCCTGAGCACTTTCATCAGTTGCTTCTATATCTTTATCACAAAAAATTGTATCTATTTGGCATGTTGTCTCTTCTGCTACTGTGGCCTGAACCACTTTCTCAGTTATTGTTGTCGCTTTTTGGCTATCAAGTTTATTTATCTGGGAGAATGGTACTTCCTCCACTGGGGCTTGAAAACCTTCAGTCACTTCTGTATCTTCACGACTATCAACTAGGTCTATTTGGCATAAGGACTCTTCCACTACCAGTGGATCAGAACCTTCTTTGGTTGGCTCTGCGTCTTTCTGCCTACGAACTCCATATGTTTGGGATAAAGTTTCCTCGGTTAGCATTGTTGTTTCATCTGCTTCCACTGCCTGAGCGTCCCCATCTTGAGCCACAACTCGTGGTTCTTGTTCCGTTGTCTCTACCGTAGTTGGTATGGAAGTTGGTGCTTTGTTCGGCTCATACAATGAAATATGTTGTGGCACTGCAGGGTCAGTGGGTGATATTGTTTGACTTTGGATAGTTTCTGTTCCAGAAGTGTTCATATCATAGTCATTCGCAAGGAGTAATACTTCACTTTCTTCCACATCATTTTTTTTCCCCCCCTCTTGAAACATTAAGAGATCTTCACTTTGTTGGACATTTTTTTGATGAGACTCTTGTGTCAGATTCTCACTTTGACAAGCAGGCCCCTCATCTGGCTCTTTTTTAAAAACGTTTTCCCTCAAGTTGTCAACAGATTCTGGTAATGTTCTGGTTTGGGTCCTCTTCATGTGTTGAACAACCCCTTGCAGGGTTACCGCGTTTTTCTCATTAGATACTTCCGTAACTTCAAAAGATGCGGAAACATTTTCAACTCTGTCAATATTTCCGTGACACACAACCATGACTGGTTTGTCTTCTTTTACTGCGACCTCTACCGTTGAATCGACAATTCTCTTGCCTGATGCGACGCCAACGTCCACCACTTGCACTTGCATTGTGTGGTTGTTCTCGATCACATGCAAAGCCATGACCTCATTGCTCCCTTGTGCAGTCTCTGTAATGTTGTCTTTCCTTAGCTGGGTTTCGGTCACAGCTGTTTCCTCTGGCTGGTTTGTCAATGAGCTTATGAAGGGTTCGTCTATGAAAGATGTTTTTTCAACCAAAGCTGCGAGTGAAGCTGAGACCTCTTTTAGGTGAAATGTTGTTACTTGCATGACCACTGCATGCATGGCGGCATCAGTTCTCATCTCTACATCTCTAAGATCACCTTTTTCTTCTTTCAGTGTGGTTCCCATATCGCTTAGGTCGGTATGTTCTTTATAAATGACCTGTTCAACTATCTGAGCACAATTTATTTCTACTTTGTCTAAAGATACATTTTCAGCTGCAAATGTGTCTAACTCTTCTGTGATTTCTGGCGTGTAAAATTCTTCATCTTCCTCGGATTCAAAGCCTTCTGAAATAAATTCAGTTGATAATGCATGTACTGCTTCCTGATCTTGGTCCTGTGGTGCGGCATTATTTTCTGTTAGTGGATTAATCGCTTCAACTGAAACAGTTTCTTCTTTAGTGATTCCTCCTGAAATTTCTTCTTCTTTTCCGACAGCTTGTTCTTGTTTAAGTTCAGTTTTGGCTACATCCACTGATTCCGGGCTTTCACTTTCTGGTTCAACCTCGACAGTTGGAGGCACCTTGACTTCCTCTTTTGGTTCTTCCATCTTCGTTTCTTCTGTAAAGATGGCTTCTTCTTTAGTATGAGATAAGTGGACATGAATCTCTGAATCTCTCTGTGTTGATAATGCTTCAGCTTCTATCTTTTTCACAATCTCATCTGTGCTTTGTACCAATTCTGTTACTTCCTGTAGTTTAGCTGGGGCTGCATCCACATTCTTCATGTCTTGCTTTATAGGCTCAACATTGACCTCAGTCAGAGACAAAGTTCTGTCTTGGACTTCACATTTCACAGGTTTTTCTGTAAGCCTACATTCTGGTATTTCTTCAGCGTTAACTAATTGGACATCATCTTCATTCACTTCAACTTGTTCCACGTCTTTGATGAGTTCACTTTGGAATTCATCATCCTGTGCTTTATGACCTTTTTCTTCTGGAACAGTTTTAGTTTCAGGCAGAGAAACAGTTTCCTTTTTCAGTTGTTCAATCAAACATTCTTCTGCAATAATTTCTTCTGATAATACTTTGTGGTGATTGGCTTGGTCGTCAACTTCACCAGATTCCAATTGGCTTTTCTGTGCTGCTTCTATTACCTTTTGTTCCAGGGTAAATTCAAATTCAGGTGCAGCGGTTACTTTGGTGTTTTTGTCTTCTCGCTCCTCGTTGTTTTCAGCTAGCGACCTGATATCCTCATTAAGGTCTTCTCTTGCTTTTTCTTCTGAAAATATGTTTTCGGATGCTACTTCTGATTTACTTGTTTGAATGTTTGTGTCATCTGATTCCGACTTTGTTGCATCCCCATCTTCTGGTACCTCTATCTCTTGACAAATTTCATTTTTAGATAAATCCACTGCTTCCTGGTCTTCTTGTTCGACATTCATTTCTGTCACTGGCACGGTCTCCTCCACTGGAACAGTTCCTTCTTCAGTAATGCCTTCTGTTGCTTCTTGTTCCTTTTTTGTATCAGCTTTTTGTTGTGTAATTTCAGTTTTGGCTACTCCCTCTGATTTCTGGCCTTCATTTTCTGGTTCAACATCGACGGTTGGAGGCACCTCGGATTTGTCTTTGGTATATTCCGTCTTTGTTTCTTCTGCAAAGATGGCTTCTTCTTTTGTATCAAATAAGTGGACATTGACTTTATATGATTCCGTCTGTGTTGATAATGCTTCAGCTTCTATCTTTTTCACAATTTTATCTGTGCTTTGTACTAATTTTACTTCCTGTAGTTTAGCTGTGGCTGCATCCACTTTCTTCATAGGCTTAATGCTGATGTCAGTCAGAGACAAAGTTCTGTCTTGGACTTCACTTTTCGCACTTTTTTCTGCAAGCGTACCTTCTGATATTTCTTCAGCGTTAACTACTTGGACATCATCTTCATATACTTCAACTTGTTCCATGTCTTTTATGAGTTCACTTTGGAATTCATCATCCTGTGCCTTATGGCCTTTTTCTTCTGGAACAGTTTTAGTTTCAGGCAGAGGAATACTCTCTTTTTTGAGTTGTTCAATCAAACATTCTTCCCCAATAATTTCTTCTGATAATACTTTGTGGTCAATGGCTTGGTTGTCAACTTCACCAGATTCCAATTGGCTTTTCTGTGCTGCTTCCAATACCTTTTGTTCCAGGGTAAATTCAAATTCAGGTGCAGCGGTTACTTTGGTGTTTTTGTCTTCTCGCTCCTCGTTGTTTTCAGCTAGCGACCTGATATCCTCATCGAGGTCTTCTCTTGCTTTTTCTTCTGAAAATATGTTTTCGGATACTACTTCTGATTTACTTGCTTGAATGTTTGTGTCATCTGATTCCAACTTTGTTGCTTCTCCATCTTCTGGTACCTCTATTTCTTGACAAATTTCATTTTTAGATACATCCACTGCTTCCTGGTCTTCTTGTTCGACATTCATTTCTGTCGCTGGCACGGTCTCCTCCACTGGAACAGTTCCTTCTTCAGCAATGCCTTCTGTTGCTTCTTGTTCCTTTTTTGTGTCAGCTTTTTCTTGTGTAATTTCAGTTTTGGCTACTCCCTCTGATTTCTGGCCTTCATTTTCTGGTTCAACATCGACTGTTGGAGGCACCTCGGATTTGTCTTTGGGATATTCCGTCTTTGTTTCTTCTGCAAAGATGGCTTCTTCTTTCGTACCAAATAAGGGGACATTGACTTTATATGATTCCCTCTGTGTTGATAATGCTTCAGCTTCTGTGTTTTTCACAATTTTATCTGTGCTTTGTACTATTTCTTTTACTTCCTGTAGTTTAGCTGTGGCTGCATCCACATTCTTCATAGGCTTAATGTTGATGTCAGTAAGAGACAAAGTTCTGTCTTGGACTTCACTTTTCACAGTTTTTTCTGCAAGCGTACCTTCTGATATTTCTTCAGCGTTGACTAATTGGACATCATCTTCATATACCTCTATCTCTTGACAAATTTCATTTTTAGATGCATCCACTGCTTCCTGGTCTTCTTGTTTGACATTAATTTCTGTCATTGGCACAGTCTCCTCCACTGGAACAGTTGTTTCATCAGTAATGCCTTCTGTTGTTTCTTGTTCCTTTTTTGTAGCGGCTTTTTCAGTTTCAGTTTCAATTACAGTTTTCACTGCACCCACTAATTTCTGGCCTTCATTTTCTGGTTCAACAACAGTTGGAGGCACCTCGGATTTCTCTTTGGGATATTCCGTCTTTGTTACTTCTGCAAAGATGACTTCTTCTTTAGTATTAAGTAATTGCATAAGAACTTTATCGGATTCTGCCTGTTTTGATAATGCTTCAGCTTCAATCACCTCAATAATTTTCATTTTTGATGTATCTTTTTCTACCAGTGGCGCCTTTTCCTCTTGCATTTTTTCTGCCACAGTTTTCTCTAGGTGTATGCCCTCTGATACTTCTCTATCTTCAGAGTAAGGGACATCAGCTACATCTGTGCCTTGTAATTCGTCAGTTATTTCTTGCTTTTGAGTACGTTTAGTTGTGACTGCATCCACCGTCCTTATGTCTTTCCTTATATGCTCGAGATTGACCTCAGTCAGAGGCAAAGATCTGTTTTGGACTTTACGATTCACAGTTTCTTCTGCAAGCGTAACTGCTGATATTTCTTCAGCATTAACTAATTGGACATCATCTTCTGTTACTTCTACATCTTTTATCATTTCAGTTTCGAAATCATTGTGTGCCTTCTGGTCTTTTTCTGGCTCAGCTTTAGTTTTAGGCATAGGTACAGTCTCTTCTTTGGGTTCTTCACTCAGACATTGTTTTGCAAGAATGTTTTCTAATAATACGTTATGGTCAATGGCTTGGATAGCAACTTCACCTGATTGAAATGTTTGCTGTGATGCTACTGAAATATTTTCTTCCCGGATAAGTTCAAACTCAGGTGCATCTCTTGCTTCGGTGTCTTCTATCTCAATATGGTCTTGATCTCCCAGAAGGCTGTCTTTGTAGAGGTTTTCTCTCACTTTTTCTTTTGGACATATTGTTTTTGATGTTTCTTTTGATTTAATTGCTTGGATGCTTGTGTCATCTAATTCCAACTCTTTTGCTTCCAAATCTTCTGTTATCTTTATCTTGTGACTAATTTCTTTTTTAGATGCATACACTGATTCCTCTGCATCGTCTTTGATTTCTGGCTCTGCACAAACCTCTTGTAGCGGCGCAGTTGCCTTTTTGAATTTAATTGTGACTGGAATTATATAATCTTCAACTGGTTCAACAATACATTTCTCTAAAACTTCACCTTTGGCAGCAGAATCCAAGACGGCTTCAGGTAAAATGTCTTTTGGCGGCTTTGGTTCCTCTGTTAATGCTCCTGGAAGGTTATCTGATTTTCCTTTGACTTCATCTGCTGGAAAATCATCCAGCATAACTTCCCTTTCAACTTGCTGGACATTGTTTTCCTTCTGTTTTCTTTTTTTTTGCAAGTCCCCATCCAACGCATGAGGGTGATCCTTAACTGGTGGTTTGTCAATAGTGTCAAGTAAAGTTTGCACATCCCAGTCAGCTGCTCCATCTTTGCTTTCAGCCGCCCCTGTGATCATTTCTTTACTATTAGACAACAGCTTCGGCGATCCATTGACGTCAATCACACAGCCCACATAATCATGGACCTTATCAGAACTGTCAAGTTTGTTTGTAGTGTTTGCCGCCTGGGACCGGTCAGCTTCTTTTGCGTCATTAACTGTCATTTCAATGGTGTCAAGCACTTTATTTGGAATCTGAGGTGGAGTTTCAATTGAGCAAGCTTCTATGACTTTAGATATGTTTGCCATTGCTGGAGTTTTGTCTTTTTCATTGGTGGTGGCAACATCAGATTTGTTGCCTTCCAGGGTTTTCAGCTCCTCTTGGGCAAATGTTTCAAGTATTTGATCAGAGGCAGAACTATTAATCAATGGCTCTACCTCTGGCATTGTGAAGATAGTTTCAACAACTTGCTTTAAAAGTCTCTCTGTTTCCTTGACTTCTGGTTCAGCAGGGACTGGTGTAGTGTCGCCGGATGTATTTAAAGACTCTGATATCTGGGAGTTTGCAGAGATCATCTCGCTTTCATTGGCGAGGGTAGAATCTGCAGACACAGGTGCAGTAATGGCCTCAGACATCAGATCTTTGGTAGCTGATCCTGGTGTGGCCATGGTCTGAGTCATTTCGCTTTCCTCTGGAATATCACTGAGTTGGTTGCTGATGAACTCCGTAAGGTCGTCAAGGTCTTCATTTGTACGTGCCTTGTTGTCTAAGTAATGTTGGACTGTGGTGTCTACACTCTGTAGGTCATCTAATGGTTGATCTTGTTCTGTGACCTGGTCAGGTTCATTTGATACTTTCCTTTCTACATTTGTCTCTTTTGCTTCAACATTCGCTTCAACAGCATCAAATTCAGACAGTGGAACAATAGCAGGTATTTCTGATTCATCTGGAGTTAGGTTTTGATCAGGTTCGCAGGGAGATGCTACCTGGTCTTTCTTTGTGACAGACTTTCTATTTTTCTGGCCTAGGAAAATCTTTGATGAAAACGAGGAGTCTTCACGAATCATGTCACTTTCACTTACCCCTTCACGCTTGGCTTTCCTTTTTGGGCTTAGCAGTCTTTTAAAGGCGTTCCATGGAGATTCTCCATCGACCTCCACGGGGCTTCCAGCTTGTTTGGGGGAAGAGGCTAGAATCTCACTATTGTCTTTACTAATTTCTGTTTCTTCCACACCATTTTTTAACCCATAAATAGGATCAGCTGGTGGTGTTTCCTCATCAGAGTCTGAAGGTCTATTACTTCTCCTCCTTCCAGAACCACAAAGAATAGAATCCCAGGAAACAACGGAATCGCTGCGCTTCTTGCTCTCTTCCATGCTGCGCTCTAGTATCTCATCTTCCTTTGATATCATAATTTGTGTGTCCTTGTCATCCAAGAGGGACCTGTTTAAACGCTTCTTTGGAGATAAGAGTTTAATAAATGTGGCCCATGCGCTCTTTTCCTCCTCTGCAGTCACCTCTGCTGTATTTTCCTTTTTCGGATCAATGGTCAAATTCGTTGTGGACCCAAGCTGTTCTGACTCAGCCGTGGGTTCTAGTTGACATCCCCCTGGGAGTTCCACGTCAATTGGTTTTTCGTCTCTTTGCTTTCTGGGCAGTTTAATCAAACTAGATTTTAGCAGGAGCCTTTTCAGAGGACTGGCTTGAATATTCTCTGTCTCTTGAGACATTTTAGGTTCGCTGACTGGATGGTTTGATGGAATTTCTTCTTGGCTATCTTTTGCAGCATCAGTACATGGACTCATCTCATTAGTTTCATCGTGCTGGTCTGGTGCAGTTTCTTCTGCGTCCTGTTGAACCAGCTCTCTTGTAATGATTTCGTCTTCCTCCAGCTGTCTCTTTTTCCGTCTTACGGCAAAGATTCCTGTCGTGAAGAACCTTTTAACGGGCGACATAGTCACGTCGTCTTCGGTGCTAGATGCTGGATCGTGTTCAGACGTGGTCTCTAAGTGTGTCCATTCTTCATGTACGTCAGGTTTGTGTGTCTGGATGTCTTGTTGGACCTTCTCTCCTGTTTCTCCTTGTGTCGGACACATTGATTCACTTTCCAGTGTCATAGTCTGCTCAGTTCTCACGCTATCAACAACACTCTCGACCGGAAGTTCCTCCGTGTCGGCCTCAGGGACATGGCCTATCTCGGCGTGGTCACTCGAGACTTGCTTCAATGTGAACTTCAAACCAAATTTATTGAGCAATTTCTTAAAGCTCTCATTGAGGTCATCATGCTTTTCTTCCACTTGACTGTCCACTAAGGACACTTCCTGGTCAGCTGCTTTGCTCGATTCCTTCATTGTGATATTTTCCAACTGTGTCTCCATCTCTTCAGGGGGCTTTTCCGGATCTTCCTCTGCTTGAAAAAGAACGGCCGATAGAAAGTTGCATTAGATAACATGATTTAGTGATGTAATTACAGGTGCGCTACCACTAGTGGACAGCTGTAGTACCTTGTGAAGTGACGTCATCCTCGCAGAGACCGTGGACTTCCACTGAAGGACCGTCTGATTTACCATTGGTGATAAGCTGCAATAAAAATCCAAAATGGGATTAGAGAAATTAAGACAATAGAAAATACCTTGTGTTGGTATTAGAGATGCGCGGATAGGCAAATATTTCATCCGCAACCGCATCAGAAAGTCGTCAACCATCCGCAATCCACCCGATCTAACATTTGATCAGAACCGCATCCGCCCGCACCCGCCCGTTGTTATATATCTAATATAGACGATGCAAGGCATTAGTGAGGTTATAAAGCTTTTGCCTGTTAAAGAAAGGAGACTGATCCAATGCAGCACAGACATTCGCGTGCCACGCTGTCACGACCCAGACGCACACCAGTGCGCAATCATATGGGAGCCGCGCTGAGCGCACCTCCAAGCGCGTCTCGCTGCCGGCGACGGCCGGGTATATGGGCCCGACGCTCCAGCGCCATCCATTTTCAGGGCTAGTTGATTCGGCAGGTGGGTTGTTACACACTCCTTAGCGGGTTCCAACTTCCATGGCCACCGTCCTAGCTGCTGTCTATATCAACCAGGGTGAGCCCCACCCCTTTCGTGAGCGCACTGTGCGCGGAGTGACCCCTGTTACGCGCCCCCGGCAACAGGGATGGCGGGCAGGTAAGCTGCACGGGCGGAGCGCGCGGAGTGACCCCTGTTACGAGCCCCCGGCCACGGGGGTGGCGGGCAGGTAAGCTGCTTACCTGCTGCGCGTGACGCCGGCCGCGGCGAAGGCGGACGAGGCGGGGTGTCGGTGCGGTGGTGACCCTGGACGTGCGTCGGGCCCTTCTCGCGGATCGCCTCAGCTACGGCTCCCGGTGGGGCCCTCTCGGGGGAAGGGGCCTCGGTCCCGGACCCCGGCGAGGCGTCCCTTCCCCGCTCCGTAAAAGTGTCCATCACTTTTTTTTTTTTTCTTCTGTTGTGGCATATGCAGCAGGTGCCTGCTCGTTTTTCGTATGTGGGTAACAACATTTAACTATGTATATATATTTACCAATTGGTTTAACTGCCACCCGCCTGAATCTATTTAAAATCTAATTTTTTTTATTTCAACCACCCGACCCGACCCGACCCGCGGATAAAATTTAATTTTTTTTTATTTCATCCGCCCGATCCGCGGATAATCCGCGGACTCCGCGGTTGTGCCCGCAAACCGCGCATCTCTAGTTGGTATTAAATCAAGTATCGATCCATCCATCCAACCATCTTCTTCCGCTTATCCGAGGTCGGGTCGCAGGGGCAGCAGCCTAAGCAGGTAAGCCCAGACTTCCCTCTCCCCAGCCACTTCGTCCAGCTCCTCCCGGGGGATCCCGAGGCGTTTCCAGTCTTCCCCGTGGCCTCCAACCGGTCGGACGTGCCCTAAACACCTCCCCAGGGAGGCGTTCGGGTGGCATCCTGACCAGATGCCCGAACCACCTCATCTGGCTCCTCTCCATGTGGAGGAGCAGTGGCTTTACTTTGAGCTACTCCCGGATGACAGAGCTTCTCACCCTATCTCTAAGGAAGAGACCCGCCACCCGGCGGAGGAAACTCATTTGGGCCGCTTGTACCCATGATCTTGTCCTTTCGGTCATAACCCAAAGCTCATGACCATAGTTGAGGATTTGGAGCGTAGATCGACCAGTAAATTGAGAGCTTTGCCTTCCGGCTCAGCTCCTTCTTCACCACAACGGATCGATACAGTGTCCGCATTACTGAAGACGCCGCACCATCCACTCTTCCCTCACTCGTGAACAAGACTCCGAGGTACTTGAACTCCTCCACTTGGGGCAAGATCTCCTCCCCAACCCGGAGATGGCACTCCACCCTTTTCCGGGCGAGAACCATGGACTCGGACTTGGAGGTGCTGATTCTCATCCCAAATCAAGTACTTTAAAAAAAAAAAAAGAAACATCTACCGTATTTTCCGCACTATTAGCCGCACCTAAAAACCACAAATTTACTCAAAAGCTGACAGTGCGGCTTTTAACCCGGTGCGCTTTATATATGGATTAATATTACGATTCATTTTCATAAAGTTTCGATCTTACAACTTCGGTAAACAGCCGCCATCTTTTTTCCCGGTAGAACAGGAAGCGCTTCTTCTTCTACGCAAGCAACCGCCAAGGTAAGCACCCGCCCCCATAGAACAGGAAGCGCTTCTTCTTCTACTGTAAGCAACCACCCGCCCCGGAAGAAGAAGAAGCACGCGGTGCATGCTGGGATATGTGACGTTTCATTTCCATTTGTGTGTTTATGTAAAGACCCCAAAATGGCTCCTATTAAGTGTGTTGTCTGTCTAATTATAAATAATGCAGACGAGGCGTGTTAACTGAGTTCTCAACGTTTACTCACAGCGTGCTCATAACCACATTCTAACTCCCAGCATACAACAACGCTTCTCAGGGCTACCGCGCATGCTCGTCACTATCGTTGCATGCTGGGTAGTGTAGTTGTTGTATTTGCTAGCTCATAACATCACATTAAGAGACACGCTTACGCGCTTAATTCAATACTCGCCGTCATTCCGGGTGGATTGACAAAAGACCTCCAGCCGCTAGATATTGGTGTCAACAAGGCATTCAAATCACGACTGCGAACGGCGTGGGAACAATGGATGACCGAAGGCGAACACACCTTCACTAAGACAGGGAGACAGCGCCAGACGACGCCAACATCACCTTCACTAAGACAGGGAGACAGCGCCAGACGACGCCAACATCACCTTCACTAAGACAGGGAGACAGCGCCAGACGACGCCAACATCTGCCAGTGGATCGTAAATGCCTGGGCAGATATTTCGGTCACAACTGTGGTCCGAGCTTTCCGGAAGGCAGGATTCACAGAACTGCTGGACAACAGCGACACTGACTCCGATGACTTCGACGAGACGGAACCGGCCATTTTGGATCCCACATTTGCCCAACTTTTCAATTCGGACACCGAAGACGAAGAATTCGAAGGATTTACGAATGAAGAATAACTTCAGAAAGTGAGCGCTATGTTTATTTTGTGTGTTGTGACATTAACGTTCGAGCAACATTATGTTGCTATTGCTCTACACTATTTTGAATTTTACTATGTTTGTGATTGCACATTTGCGTACATTTTGGGACAGAGTTGTTAGAACGCTGGTTTTTAATATATTATTAAAGTTTGACTGACCTATCTGACTGTTTTTTTGACATTCCCTTTAGCGCAGCGTAGGCGCGGCTTATAGTCCGGGGCGGCTTATAGGTGGACAAAGTTTTGAAATATGCCATTCATTGAAGGTGCGGCTAATAACCCGGGGCGGCTTATAGTGCGGAAAATACGGTAGTTATATGTTTTACATGTCGAGTTTGTGGTTGTACCCAAGCAGTTTTTAAGTTTCCAGCATAAATAATAGTATTATTGGATTTGATTCATAAAGCGTTTCACACTGAAACCCGTTATTCATTCTGCATTCACACAATGGTGGGGGTAAGCTGCCCTGGTGTAGACTGATTGGCAGCAACATCCTCCCTGACCACAACCAAACCATCACTACAGCAGTGACTGGGTTCACTTCTTTTACTTTTTCTTGACCTTCTCTTATTGTTCATGTACCTCTTTCACCTTCTATTTACCTTGTTTCGGCTTTGTGTTTACTTGACCTTCTATTTCCCTTTTTTTACCTTCAATTCACTTTTATAACCTTCTATTTACCTTTTAGCCTATTTTACCTTCTTTTTAGTGTTGTACGGTATACCGGTACTTGTACTAATGAATCGTATTCGGTACTATACTCTGTTTGAAAGGTACCGGTTCCCGGGCATGACGGCGCGTCGTCACGTCATGACATTGCTGGTTTTGCGAGCAGAGGAGCATGTTCGGCAGCGCACGATCACGGAGTACTTACAAGCAGACAAGGTGTGTACTAAACTACTACTAAACTGAACTAAAGATAAAGGTGAAGTTATAACACTGAAACGCCCGCAGGAAGAGGTGCTTTAAGACATGGCTATCCATCCGCAGTCTACTTCTAAATCACTAATCCTTATCTCCATGGTGACAAAGTAAGTTTCTTACAAGTAACATTATCACTGGAGGACGAGGAATATCTAAACATGCTTCACTACACACCGTAGGAGGATACAATAGCTCACCGGTGTCACAATGTAAACAAACGCCATGGTTGGATCTACACCTGACATCCAATGTAATGATACCAAGTACAATTGCGTATCTAGTCGATACTACTATGATTACATCGATATTTTTTATCGTCACAGAATCTTTTTTTCCTGTGTTTATAAACTCAGGAAAGTACGTCCCTGGACACATGAGAACTTTGAATATGACCAATGTATGATCCTGTAACTACTTGGTATCGGATCCATACCTAAATGTGTGGTATCATCCAAAACTAATGTCAAGTATCAAAGAAGAGAAGAATAAGTGATTATTACATTTGAACAGAAGTGTAGATAGAACATGTTAAAACAGTAAATGAACAAGTAAATTAATAATAATTTTTTACAGTTTGTCCTTTATAATGTGTACAAAATAATAGGTGTATAAATGACACAATATGTTACTGCAGACTAATTAGGAGTCTTTGTTTGTTTACTTACTACTAAAAGACAAGTTGTCTATTTTATTTAAGGACTAAATGACAATAATAAACATATGTTTCATGTACACTAACATTTGTTGTTACAATAAAGACAATAATGACATTTTTTTGTGGTCCCCTTTATTTAGAAAAGTACCGAAAAGTATCGAAATACATTTTGGTACCGGCACTAAAATATTGGTATCGGGTTAACGCTACTTCTATTCAACTTGTTTTACCTTCTGTTATGCAGTCCGGATTTTATACATTTTTATAAGTTAGTCAAACAATTAATCGAAGTAACATAATTCACCAGTGAATCCAAGCTTTTTTCTAATTGAAATGATTTAATTGATTAATCTTTGCAGCTCTACAGTTGACTACCGTAATTTTCGGAGTATAAGTCGCTCTGGAGTATAAGTCGCACCGGCTGAAAATGCACAATAAAGAAGGAAAAAAACATATAAGCATACCTGCCAACTACTCCGGTTTTCCCGTAATTAGTACGGTTTTCATCAACCTATTCCGGGTTACGGTTGCAGTGATAAAAAATACGTTTTTTCATTAATTAAAGAAATATTTTTTTTTTAAGTTTTATTCACGAAATCGCGTAACAACAACGACAATCGACACTGCTTCCCGTAACTTCCTATCGAGCCGTTCCGAATGCCATGCGCGAGGCTATTTATAGCACCGCTGCCAAGCACGAGGCACCAGTTGCCATTGTTTCCAAACGAGCGAACGATCATGGAATCAGCCGGAGAAAAATCGCAAACGAGTCTTAAACCGAAAAGAAAACCGCAGTCATTCCGTGAAGAATATTCAAAAGCCTATCCGGGAATAATTATCCGTTCCAAAAAGGGTGAAAACTACGCGAATTGCACCTTGTGCAGACAAGATTTTTCGATCGGACACGGAGGAATTAGCGAGGGAATGCAATACGGCTTCCACAGGCGAAAACATTTACCGTATTTTCCGCACTATTAGCCGCACCTAAAAACCACAAATTTACTCAAAAGCTGACAGTGCGGCTTTTAACCCGGTGCGCTTTATATATGGATAAATATTAAGATTCATTTTCATAAAGTTTCGGTCTCGCAACTTCGGTAAACAGCCGCCATCTTTTTTCCCGGTAGAACAGGAAGCGCTTCTTCTTCTACGCAAGCAACCGCCAAGGTAAGCACCCGCCCCCATAGAACAGGAAGCGCTTCTTCTTCTACTGTAAGCAACGACCCGCCCGCGTAGAAGAAGAAAAAGCGCGCGGATATTACCGTACGTTTCATTTCCTTTGTGTGTTTACATCTGTAAAGACCACAAAATGGCTCCTACTAAGCGACAGGGATCCGGTTCATGAAAAGACGCAATCTCTCCATCCGCACACGGACTACTATTTCACAGCAACTGCCTAAAGACTTTCAAGAAAAGCTGGCTACTTTCCGTGCATATTGTAAAAACAAGATAGCTGAAAAAAAGATCCGGCCAGAGAACATTATCAACATGGACGAGGTTCCACTGACTTTTGATATTCCTGTGAACCGCACTGTGGATACAACGGGAGCACGTACGGTGAATATTCGCACCACAGGGAATGAGAAGTCATCCTTCACTGTGGTTCTAGCTTGCCATGCTAATGGCCAGAAACTTCCACCCATGGTGATATTCAAAAGGAAGACCTTGCCAAAAGAGACCTTTCCAGCCGGCGTCATCATAAAAGCTAACTCGAAGGGATGGATGGATGAAGAAAAGATGAGCGAGTGGTTAAGGGAAGTTTACGCGAAGAGGCCGGGTGGCTTTTTTCACGCAGCTCTGTCCATGTTGATATACGACTCCATGCGCGCCCACATCACGCTGGTTTTTAATATATTATTAAAGTTTGACTGACCTATTTGACTGTTTTTTTGACATTCCTTTAGCGCAGTTAGATGCGGCTTATAACACGGGGCGGCTTATAGGTGGACAAAGTTTTGAAATATGCCGTTCATTGAAGGCGCGGCTTATAACCCAGGGCGCCTTATGGTGCGGAAAATACGGTATATCTTTTTATTTGTGATAACGATAACATGTTCAAAACAAGTAACATATAACTATCATACTATTCTATTACTCTTTATTAATTTGAAAAATGTCGTCATGAAGTTTTATATTTATATTTATTTATATTACTTTCATAAACCAAAATTTCGACCTGAAGTTTCTTGTTACAACGATGTCTGCAATATCAATAATGACATGTCTTATTTATATTGTGTCATTTGAACCAAATACTCTCAAAAATCTTATTCTTTCAAGTTGTTGAAAGTTTCAACATATATGATAGACTGATAGAAAAGTGATGGTTTTAGCAACATTTTAACCTGTCTGAATGCTAATAATCATTTAGCGTCGTCCTGAACCCCCCCCCACCAGGACTTTGTCCTGGACCTACCGGGTCCTGCGGCCCCTGGACCCTGGCTACTAGGTTTTTCTGATTTCAAAAGTTGGCAGGTATGACATGAGGACTTTGAATATGACCAATGTATGATCCTGTAACTACTTGGTATCAGATCGATACCTAAATGTGTGGTATCATCCAAAACTAATGTCAAGTATCGAAGAAGAGAAGAATAAGTGATTATTACATTTGAACAGAAGTGTAGATAGAACATGTTCAAACAGAAAATAAGCAGATATTAACAGTAAATGAACAAGTGGATTAATAATCATTTTTTACAGTTTGTCCTTTATAAAATAATAGGTGTATAAATGACACAATATGTTACTGCAGACTAATTAGGAGTCTTTGTTTGTTTACTTACTACTAAAAGACAAGTTGTCTATTTTATTTAAGGACTAAATGACAATAATAAACATATGTTTCATGTACACTAACATTTTTGTTAAAATAAAGCCAATAATGAAATTTTTTTGTGGTCCGCTTTATTTAGAAAAGTACCGAAAAGTATCGAAATACATTTTGTTACCGGTACTAAAATATTGGTATCGGGTTAACGCTACTTCTATTCAACTTGTTTTACCTTCTTTTATGCAGTCTGGATTTTATATATTTTTTATAAGTTACAGTCAAACAATTAATCGAAGCAACATAATTCACCAAGCTTTTTTCTAATTGAAATGATTTAATTGATTAATCTTCGCAGCTCTACAGTTGAATACCGTATTTTTCGGAGTATAAGTCGCTCTGGAGTATAAGTCTCACCGGCCGAAATGCATAATAAAGAAGGAAAAAACATATATAAGTCGCACTGGAGTATAAGTCGCATTTTTGGGGGAAATGTATTTGATAAAAGCCAACAGCAAGAATAGACATTTGAAAGGCAATTTAAAATAAATCAAGAATAGTGAACAACAGGCTGAATAAGTGTACGTTATATGAGGCATAAATAACCAACTGGTATGTTAACGTAACATATTATGGTAAGAGTCATTCAAATAACTATAACATATAGAACATGCTATACGTTTACCAAACAATCTGTCACTCCTAATCGCTAAATCCCATGAAATCTTATTGTCACGTTCAAACACTGTGGTATCTATTAAACAAGACAAAAGGCAAGGAATCAAACAGAGACAGAATTCAATTTGGACTCAATATTGAGGAGAGACATGGCCACTGCACTCTCTGCACAGTCCTGCACCACGCTCTGATGAAGAAGGTTTTCGTCTCCTCATTTATTCAGATGTTCAATGTTCACGCACCAACACATGTCACAGCAGGAATGGGAAGTATTTAAAACAGTCATTGTTTTCGGTCTCATTGAAGTCCAAGAAGAGGATTTCTCGGGCTTGGGCTCTTCCTGGATCCAGCTGGGGCAGGTGTTGGAGGACAATGGATAACCCCTCCCGTCTCCTGACCACAGGGACTTCAAGAGGGCAGCGGGTCGTAAATAGCGTTGACCTCGGTCACCAAACAGTTGGAAGAGAGTTTGTGAAATACTTCAAAGAGAGTTCGTTTGACATCTCAAAGAGAGTTCCTCTGGAAGCTGAGCAGATCCTGCCATCTGTCCGTGTTGAAATCACAGTGGCGTTTCACGAGCCTTCTTCCTCTTGTTAGGCCTCGAAAGACAGCATTCATAATACAACGTTTCTTTTGTGATAACTTACAATTATTCCAACACTTATACGTCTAGTCCAGGGGTCGGCAACCCGCGGCTCTAGAGACGCATGCGGCTCTTTAGCGCCGCCCTAGTGGCTCTCTGGAGATTTTTAAAAAAAACGTATGAAAAATGGAAAAAGATGAGGCGGAAAAAAATCTATTTTTTGTTTTAATATTGTTTCTGTAACAGGACAAACATGACACAAGCCTCCCTAATTGTTATAAATCACACTGTTTATATTAAACATGCTTCACTGATTCCAGTATTTGGCGAGCGCCGTTTTGTCCCACTAATTTTGGCGGTCCTTGAACTCACCGTAGTTTGTTTACATGTGTAACTTTCTCCGACTTTCTAGGACGCGTTTTATGCCGCTTCTTTTTCTGCCTCATTTTGTCCACCAAACTTTACACAGAGGTGAGTTTTGTTGATGTTATTGACTTGTGTGGAGTGCTAATCAGACATATTTGATCACTGCATGACTGCAAGCTAATTGATGCTAACATGCTATTTAGACTAGCTATATGTACATATTAGAGATGCGCGGATAGGCAATTTATTTCATCCGCAACCGCGTCAGAAAGTCGTCAACCATCCGCCATCCACCCGATGTAACGTTTGATCAGAACTGCACCCGCCCGCCATCCGCCCGTTGTTATATATCTAATATTAATAAAAAAATTTAAAAAAGGGTGAAAACTACGCGAATTGCACCTTGTGCAGACAAGATTTTTCGATCGGACACGGAGGAATTAGGGATGTAAAAGACCACGTTGGGACAAAAAAACACAAGTCTAATGCCGTTGCTAGCGATACAAGTGGAAAACTTTCAACGTTTTTCGTCGCCCAAACAGATTCTTTGGATGTGATAAATGCCGAAGTTTTATTTACGGAGGCAATAATTGAGCATGGACTTCCAATCGCACTGGCTGATCACATGGGACAGTTAAATGTTTGTAATGCAACCTTTAAAAATCATTACGCGGTGATCGCGATCCCAAAAATAAACTTTTCTTGCATGATAATGTCCAGAAAAATTCGCTTTATATTACTATAGAGTCCTTTTAACTAATGAGTTTGATGGTTTATCACAAACCTTAAATGAAAGAAGTCCTTTGTTCTCCTGCACCTGCATGCATGCGCTTTGGCCTTGCTTCGTGTTTGGTGCGCAATCTTGTCGGCTGTATTTCACAGCACGTCTTTGACAACTTGAAGTGGCATAAAACATTTAAAACAAGTCCAAGTTGAAGAAATCTTGTTAAATGTTGACAGCATAACTACCAAAATACAGAAGTATGTCCTTAATATTTTTGCAGTGCTATTTCTGTTGAAAAGTTCAAATGATTACATTAGAGATGTGATGTGCCACTTTTCAAGTGTCTGATGGCTTCAATTAATTTTCATGAATTTTTCATATTTTGAATTCTTTTGAAAGGCTTACAAAAAAACTACATTTGAATTGTAATTCCATGCTATTGACAGGACTATTAATTTTAATGAAGTTAGCTTACCATGTTTACAGTATGATAATTGTGATAGAAATGTGAATTTTAGGCACAGAATATTTTTTACAATTGAACAAGGCAGTAGATTATACAAGCTTGGACAGAAAGTTAATAATGACACCAATTTTGTTTTTTTAATGGAATTGTTTAGTACTGTTTTACCATTTGTTTACTGTAAAAAGTGTTTATACTTTCAATTAACAAATTGAAGTCTTGTGAAAGGTTGACAGGATAACTGGCATTAACTGTCAAAATAATTTCAAACTATTGAAGTTAGCTTACAGAATAAACATGTCAATCAACCCATATGATTTTTGCTGTAATATTTTTGTTTTGAAAAGTCACTGTGACTGATAGAAAAGTGATGGTTTTAGCAACATTTTAACCTGTCTGAATGCTAATAATCATTTTGCGTCGGGGGGCGAAGCCCTGAACCCTCCACCAGGACTTTGTCCTGGACCTACCGGGGCCTGCGGCCCTTGGACCCTGGCTACTAGGTTTTTCTGATTTAAAAGTTGGCAGGTATGGTGAGGTTATAAAGCTTTTGCCTGTTAAAGAAAGGAGACTGATCCAATGCAGCACAGACTTGCGCGTGCCACGCTGTCACGACCCAGACGCACACCAGTGCGCAATCATATGGGAGCCGCGCTGAGCGCACCTCCAAGCGCGTCTCTCTGCCGGCGACGGCCGGGTATGGGCCCGACGCTCCAGCGCCATCCATTTTCAGGGCTAGTTGATTCGGCAGGTGGGTTGTTACACACTCCTTAGCGGGTTCCGACTTCCATGGCCACCGTCCTGCTGTCTATATCAACCAGGGTGAGCCCCACCCCTTTCGTGAGCGCACTGCGCGCGGAGTGACCCCTGTTACGCGCCCCCGGCAACAGGGGTGGCGGGCAGGTAATATGGCTCTTTCAGCATTTTGGGTTGCCGACCCCTGGTCTAGTCTCTTACGTGAATGAGATCAATAATATTATTTGATATTTTACGCTAATGTGTTCATCATTTCACACATAAGTCGCTCCTGAGTATAAGTCGCACCAAACTATGAAAAAAAACTGCCACTTGTAGTCCGAAAAATACGGTACTTAAAATATTACCTCATTAAGTGTGAGGAAGAGAACAAAGAGTGGAAAGGGAAATGTCACTCTCTTTGACCTTTTATCAACAACACCCAGAAAACACAAGCTCATCTAAGATGGACTGATGTAAAAGGCAGCATGTGTGATGGTATGGGGGTGTATTAGTGCCCAAGACATGGGTAACTTACACATCTGTGAAGGCACCATTAATGCTGAAAGGTACATACAGCTTTTGGAGCAACATATGTTGTTATCATGGACGCCCCTGCTTATTTCAGCAAGACAAGGCCTAGCCACGTGTTACATCAACGTGGCTTCATAGTAAAAGAGTGCGGGTACTAGACTGGCCTGCCTGTAGTCCAGACCTGTCTCCCATCGAAAATGTTGAAGGCTAAAATATGAGAAGGGAGACTGTTGAACAACTTAAGCTGTACATCAAGCAAGAATGGGAAAGAATTCCACTTCAAAAATGTGTCTCCTCAGTTCCCAAAACCTTTACTGAGTGTTGTTAAAAGGAAAGGCCATGTAACACAGTGGTAAAAATGCCCCCTGTGACAACTTTTTAATGATTAATGATTTCTCAGCGTGAACATGAAATATCAAAAAGTGTCTATTTCCATTTATGTGTGTTGACACAAATAATACACGAAGACGTGATTTAAGTGACGGACACACATATCGTGATACAGACACACAATTAATACACAAAGACGTGATTTGGATTACAGACACACAGATTGAGATACAGACACACAAATATAACACAAACACACGATTTGGATTACGGATGCACAGATTGAGATACAGACACACAATTAATACACAAACATGTGATTTGGGTTACAAACGCACAGATTGAGATACAGACACACAAATAATACACAAAGACATGATTTGGATTACAGACACACAGATGGAGATACAGACACACAAATAATACACAAAGACGTGATTTGGATTACAGACACACAAATAATACACAAAGATGTGATTTGCATTACAGGCACACAGATTGAGATACAGACACACAAATAATACACAAAAACGTGATTGGGATTACGGATGCACAGATTGAGATACAGACACACAAATAATACACAGATGTGATTTAGATTACAGACACACAGATTGAGATACAGACACACAAATAATACACAAAGACGTGATTTAAATTACGGATGCACATATTGAGATACAGACACACAAATATAACACAAACACATGATTTGGATTACGGACGCACATGTTGAGATACAGACACACAAATATAACAAACACATGATTTGGATTACAGACGCACATATTGAGATACAGACACACAAATATTAAACAAAGATGTGATTTGGATTACGGACGCACAGATTGATATACAGACACACAATTAATACACAAACATATGATTACAGACACACGAATAATACACAAAAATGTGATTTGGATTACAGACACACAGACTGATATACAGACACACATATAATAACGACGTGATTTAAATTACTGATGCACAGATTGATATACAGACACACAAATAATACACAAAGATGTGATTTGGATTACAGACACACAGATTGATATACAGACACACAAATAATACACAAAGACGTTATTTAAATTACGGACGCACAGATTGAGATACAGACACACAAATAATACACAAAGATATGATTTGCATTACAGGCACACAGATTGAGATACAGACACACAAATAATACACAAAAACGTGATTGGGATTACGGACACACAGATTGAGATACAGACACACAATTAATACACACACGTGATTTGGATTACGGACACAGATTGAGATACAGACACACAAATAATACACAAAAACGCGATTGGGATTACGGACACACAGATTGAGATACAGACACACAAATAATACACAAAGACATTATTTGGAATACGGACACACAAATAATACACAAAGATGTGATTTGCATTACAGGCACACCGATTGATATACAGACACACAAATGATACACAAAGACGTGATTTAAATTACGGACGCACAGATTGAAATACAGACACACAAATAATACACAAACATATGATTACAGACACACAAATAATACACAAAGACGTGATTTAAATTACGGACGCACAGATTGCGATACAGACACACAAATAATACACAAACACGTGATTTGGATTACGGACACACAGATTGAGATACAGGCACACAATTAATAAACACGTGATTTGGATTACGGACACACAGATTGCGATACAGACACACAAATAATACACAAAAACGTGATTGGGATTACGGACGCACAGATTGAGATACAGACACAAATAATACACAAACACGTGATTTGGATTACAGACACAGATTGAGATACAGACACACAAATAATACACAAAGACATGATTTGGAATACGGACACACAAATAATACACAAAGATGTGATTTGCATTACAGGCACACCGATTGATATACAGACACACAAATAATACACAAACATATGATTTAAATTACGGACGCACAGATTGAGATACAGACACACAAATAATACACAAACACGTGATTTGGATTACGGACAAACAGATTGAGATACAGACACACAAATAATAAACAAAGATGTGATTTGGATTATGGACGCACAGATTGATATACAGACACACAATTAATACACAAACATATGATTACAGACACAAATAATACACAAAAATGTGATTTGGATTACAGACACAGAGACTGATATACAGACACACAAATAATAAAGACGTGATTTAATTTACTGATGCACAGATTGAGATACAGACACACAAATAATACACAAAAACGTGATTGGGATTACGGGCACACAGATTGAGATACAGACACACAAATAATATACAGAGATGTGATTTGGATTACAGACACACATATTGAGATACAGACACACAAATAATACACAAAGACGTGATTTAAATTACGGACGCACAGATTGATATACAGACACACAAATAATACACAAACACGTGATTTGGATTGCGGACGCACAGATTGAGATACAGACACACAAATATAACAAACACATGATTTGGATCACAGACACACAAATAATACACAAATATGTGATTTGGATTACAGACACAGATGGATGTACAGACATACAAATAATACACAAAGACGTGATTTAAATTACGGATGCACAGATTGTGATACAGACACACAAATAATACACAAAGACATGATATGGATTACGGACGCACAGATTGAGATACAGACACACAAATAATACACAAACACGGGATTTGGATTGCGGACGCACAGATTGAGAT
This sequence comes from Nerophis lumbriciformis, assembly GCF_033978685.3. NCBI lineage: Eukaryota > Metazoa > Chordata > Actinopteri > Syngnathiformes > Syngnathidae > Nerophis > Nerophis lumbriciformis. The sequence continues at coordinate 31,436,716 of NC_084576.2, forward strand.
ACAGACACACAAATAATACACAAACACGTTATTTGGATCACAGACACACAAATAATACACAAACACGTTATTTGGATTACGGACGCACAGATTGAGATACAGACACACAAATACAACACAAACAAGTGATTTGGATCACAGACACACAAATAATACACAAATATGTGATTTGGATTACAGACACACAGATGGATGTACAGATACACAAATAATACACAAAGACGTGATTTAAATTACGGATGCACAGATTGAGATACAGACACACAAATAATACACAAAGACATGATATGGATTACGGACGCACAGATTGAGATACAGACACACAAATAATACACAGAGATGTGATTTGGAGACACACAGATTGAGATACAGACACACAAATAATACACAAACATGTGATTTAGATTACAGACACACAGATTGAGATACAGACACACAAATAATACACAAACACGTAATTTAGATTACGGACGCACAAATTGAGGTACAGACACACAAATAATACACAAACACGTGATTTAGATTACGGACGCACAAATTGAGGTACAGACACACAAATAATACACAAAGGTGTGATTTGGAGACACACAGATTGATATACAGACACACAAATAATACACAACGATGTGATTTGGATTACAGACACACAGATTGAGATACAGACACACAAATAATACACAAAGATGTGATTTGGATTACAGACACACAGATTGATATACAGACACACAAATAACACACAAAGATGTGATTTGGATTACAGACACACAGATTGATATACAGACACACAAATAATACACAACGATGTGATTTGGATTACAGATACACAGATTGATATACAGACACACAAATAATACACAACGATGTGATTTGGACTACAGACACACAGATTGATATACAGACACACAAAGATGTGATTTGGATTACAGACACACAGATTGATATACAGACACACAAATAATACACAAAGATGTAATTTGGATTACAGACACACATATTGATATACAGACACACAAATAATACACAAAGATGTGATTTGGATTACAGACACACAGATTGATATACAGACACACAAATAATACACAAAGATATGATTTGGATTACAGACACACAGATTGATATACAGACACACAAATAATACACAAAGATGTGATTTGGATTACAGACACACAGATTGATATACAGACACACAAATAATACACAAAGATGTGATTTGGAGACACACAGATTGATATACAGACACACAAATAATACACAACAATGTGATTTGGATTACAGACACACAGATTGATATACAGACACACAAATAGTACACAAAGATGTGATTTGGATTACAGACACACAGATTGAGATACAGACACACAAATAATACACAAAGATGTGATTTGGATTACAGACACACAGATTGAGATACAGACACACAAATAATACACAAAGATGTGATTTGGAGACACACAGATTGATATACAGACACACAAATAATACACAAAGATGTGATTTGGAGACACACAGATTGAGATACAGACACACAAATAATACACAAACATGTGATTTACATTACAGACACACAGATTGAGATACAGACACACAAATAATACACAAAGATGTGATTTGGAGACACACAGATTGAGATACAGACACACAAATAATACACAAAGATGTGATTTGGATTACAGACACACAGATTGATATACAGACACACAAATAATACACAAAGATGTGATTTGGAGACACACAGATTGAGATACAGACACACAAATAATACACAAACATGTGATTTAGATTACAGACACACAGATTGATATACAGACACACAAATAATACACAACGATGTGATTTGGATTACAGACACACAGATTGATATACAGACACACAAATAATACACAAAGATGTGATTTGGATTACAGACACACAGATTGATATACAGACACACAAATAATACACAACAATGTGATTTGGATTACAGACACACAGATTGATATAGAGACACACAAATAATACACAACGATGTGATTTGGATTACAGACACACAGATTGATATACAGACACACAAATAATACACAAACATGTGATTTACATTACAGACACACAGATTGAGATACAGACACACAAATAATACACAAAGATGTGATTTGGAGACACACAGATTGAGATACAGACACACAAATAATACACAAAGATGTGATTTGGATTACAGACACACAGATTGATATACAGACACACAAATAATACACAAAGATGTGATTTGGAGACACACAGATTGAGATACAGACACACAAATAATACACAAACATGTGATTTAGATTACAGACACACAGATTGATATACAGACACACAAATAATACACAACGATGTGATTTGGATTACAGACACACAGATTGATATACAGACACACAAATAATACACAACGATGTGATTCGGATTACAGACACACAGATTGATATACAGACACACAAATAATACACAAAGATGTGATTTGGATTACAGACACACAGATTGATAAACAGACACACAAATAATACACAACGATGTGATTTAGATTACAGACACACAGATTGATATACAGACACACAAATAATACACAAAGATGTGATTTGGATTACAGACACACAGATTGATATACCGACACACAAATAATACACAACGATGTGATTTGGATTACAGACACACAGATTGATGTACAGACACACAAATAATACACAACGATGTGATTTGGATTACAGACACACAGATTGAGATACAGACACACAAATAATACACAACGATGTGATTTGGATTACAGACACACAGATTGATATACAGACACACAAATAATACACAAAGATGTGATTTGGATTACAGACACACAGATTGATGTACAGACACACAAATAATACACAACGATGTGATTTGGATTACAGACACACAGATTGAGATACAGACACACAAATAATACACAAAGATGTGATTTGGATTACAGACACACAGATTGATATACAGACACACAAATAATAAACAAAGATGTGATTTGGATTATGGACGCACAGATTGATATACAGACACACAATTAATACACAAACATATGATTACAGACACAAATAATACACAAAAATGTGATTTGGATTACAGACACAGAGACTGATATACAGACACACAAATAATAAAGACGTGATTTAATTTACTGATGCACAGATTGAGATACAGACACACAAATAATACACAAAAACGTGATTGGGATTACGGGCACACAGATTGAGATACAGACACACAAATAATATACAGAGATGTGATTTGGATTACAGACACACATATTGAGATACAGACACACAAATAATACACAAAGACGTGATTTAAATTACGGACGCACAGATTGATATACAGACACACAAATAATACACAAACACGTGATTTGGATTGCGGACGCACAGATTGAGATACAGACACACAAATATAACAAACACATGATTTGGATCACAGACACACAAATAATACACAAATATGTGATTTGGATTACAGACACAGATGGATGTACAGACATACAAATAATACACAAAGACGTGATTTAAATTACGGATGCACAGATTGTGATACAGACACACAAATAATACACAAAGACATGATATGGATTACGGACGCACAGATTGAGATACAGACACACAAATAATACACAAACACGGGATTTGGATTGCGGACGCACAGATTGAGATACAGACACACAAATAATACACAAACACGTTATTTGGATCACAGACACACAAATAATACACAAACACGTTATTTGGATTACGGACGCACAGATTGAGATACAGACACACAAATACAACACAAACAAGTGATTTGGATCACAGACACACAAATAATACACAAATATGTGATTTGGATTACAGACACACAGATGGATGTACAGATACACAAATAATACACAAAGACGTGATTTAAATTACGGATGCACAGATTGAGATACAGACACACAAATAATACACAAAGACATGATATGGATTACGGACGCACAGATTGAGATACAGACACACAAATAATACACAGAGATGTGATTTGGAGACACACAGATTGAGATACAGACACACAAATAATACACAAACATGTGATTTAGATTACAGACACACAGATTGAGATACAGACACACAAATAATACACAAACACGTAATTTAGATTACGGACGCACAAATTGAGGTACAGACACACAAATAATACACAAACACGTGATTTAGATTACGGACGCACAAATTGAGGTACAGACACACAAATAATACACAAAGGTGTGATTTGGAGACACACAGATTGATATACAGACACACAAATAATACACAACGATGTGATTTGGATTACAGACACACAGATTGAGATACAGACACACAAATAATACACAAAGATGTGATTTGGATTACAGACACACAGATTGATATACAGACACACAAATAACACACAAAGATGTGATTTGGATTACAGACACACAGATTGATATACAGACACACAAATAATACACAACGATGTGATTTGGATTACAGATACACAGATTGATATACAGACACACAAATAATACACAACGATGTGATTTGGACTACAGACACACAGATTGATATACAGACACACAAAGATGTGATTTGGATTACAGACACACAGATTGATATACAGACACACAAATAATACACAAAGATGTAATTTGGATTACAGACACACATATTGATATACAGACACACAAATAATACACAAAGATGTGATTTGGATTACAGACACACAGATTGATATACAGACACACAAATAATACACAAAGATATGATTTGGATTACAGACACACAGATTGATATACAGACACACAAATAATACACAAAGATGTGATTTGGATTACAGACACACAGATTGATATACAGACACACAAATAATACACAAAGATGTGATTTGGAGACACACAGATTGATATACAGACACACAAATAATACACAACAATGTGATTTGGATTACAGACACACAGATTGATATACAGACACACAAATAGTACACAAAGATGTGATTTGGATTACAGACACACAGATTGAGATACAGACACACAAATAATACACAAAGATGTGATTTGGATTACAGACACACAGATTGAGATACAGACACACAAATAATACACAAAGATGTGATTTGGAGACACACAGATTGATATACAGACACACAAATAATACACAAAGATGTGATTTGGAGACACACAGATTGAGATACAGACACACAAATAATACACAAACATGTGATTTACATTACAGACACACAGATTGAGATACAGACACACAAATAATACACAAAGATGTGATTTGGAGACACACAGATTGAGATACAGACACACAAATAATACACAAAGATGTGATTTGGATTACAGACACACAGATTGATATACAGACACACAAATAATACACAAAGATGTGATTTGGAGACACACAGATTGAGATACAGACACACAAATAATACACAAACATGTGATTTAGATTACAGACACACAGATTGATATACAGACACACAAATAATACACAACGATGTGATTTGGATTACAGACACACAGATTGATATACAGACACACAAATAATACACAAAGATGTGATTTGGATTACAGACACACAGATTGATATACAGACACACAAATAATACACAACAATGTGATTTGGATTACAGACACACAGATTGATATAGAGACACACAAATAATACACAACGATGTGATTTGGATTACAGACACACAGATTGATATACAGACACACAAATAATACACAAACATGTGATTTACATTACAGACACACAGATTGAGATACAGACACACAAATAATACACAAAGATGTGATTTGGAGACACACAGATTGAGATACAGACACACAAATAATACACAAAGATGTGATTTGGATTACAGACACACAGATTGATATACAGACACACAAATAATACACAAAGATGTGATTTGGAGACACACAGATTGAGATACAGACACACAAATAATACACAAACATGTGATTTAGATTACAGACACACAGATTGATATACAGACACACAAATAATACACAACGATGTGATTTGGATTACAGACACACAGATTGATATACAGACACACAAATAATACACAACGATGTGATTCGGATTACAGACACACAGATTGATATACAGACACACAAATAATACACAAAGATGTGATTTGGATTACAGACACACAGATTGATAAACAGACACACAAATAATACACAACGATGTGATTTAGATTACAGACACACAGATTGATATACAGACACACAAATAATACACAAAGATGTGATTTGGATTACAGACACACAGATTGATATACCGACACACAAATAATACACAACGATGTGATTTGGATTACAGACACACAGATTGATGTACAGACACACAAATAATACACAACGATGTGATTTGGATTACAGACACACAGATTGAGATACAGACACACAAATAATACACAACGATGTGATTTGGATTACAGACACACAGATTGATATACAGACACACAAATAATACACAAAGATGTGATTTGGATTACAGACACACAGATTGATGTACAGACACACAAATAATACACAACGATGTGATTTGGATTACAGACACACAGATTGAGATACAGACACACAAATAATACACAAAGATGTGATTTGGATTACAGACACACAGATTGATATACAGACACACAAATAATACACAAAGATGTGATTTGGATTACAGACACACAGATTGAGATACAGACACACAAATAATACACAACGATGTGATTTGGATTACAGACACACAGATTGATATACAGACACACAAATAATACACAACGATGTGATTTGGATTACAGACACACAGATTGAGATACAGACACACAAATAATACACAACGATGTGATTTGGATTACAGACACACAGATTGATATACAGACACACAAATAATACACAAAGATGTGATTTGGATTACAGACACACAGATTGATATACAGACACACAAATAATACACAACGATGTGATTTGGATTACACACAGATTGATATACAGACACACAAATAATACACAAAGATGTGATTTGGATTACAGACACACAGATTGATATACAGACACACAAATAATACACAACGATGTGATTTGGATTACAGACACACAGATTGAGATACAGACACACAAATAATACACAACGATGTGATTTGGATTACACACAGATTGATATACGGACACACAAATAATACACAAAGATGTGATTTGGATTACAGACACACAGATTGATACACAGACACACAAATAATACACAAAGATGTGATTTGGAGACACACAGATTGAGATACAGACACACAAATAATACACAACGATGTGATTTGGATTACAGACACACAGATTGAGATACAGACACACAAATAATACACAAAGATGTGATTTAGATTACAGACACACAGATTGAGATTTGCAAATAGTTTTGCTACAAAAATATAATAATTAGCCTAAAGTTAGTTTGTGTCAACTCAGTGTGACTTTGGGGCTCAGTGACAGCGCCACCATGTGGTGTATTAATCAGTAAACTATTAGCTCAAGTCTCACAGTGGGGGTGCACGCTTTGACACATGGTCACATGACCCTACATCATCATGGACATAATCTATAAGTGAGGGTGAAATTCCCTGCCCTGCTCCAGGAAGTGTGATCGTCATCGTCACGTCCACAGGACAGCAGTGTGGATGCGTGATGCGTTCAAAGACCGTGTTGACATGCAAACAGTAAAAAGTACCTTCTCATTGTGGTGTTGCATATCATCCGCCGCTGCAGCGTCCGCCTCCTCCTGACTGCTCGCTCGCCGTGCTGACTGTGCGTCCCCCATCACCCCCGGCCCCCCCTCCTCCTCCTCTTCCACAGCCCCCCCCCACAAAAAAATGTGCAAAAAAAGAAGTTATCCACTCCAAAGGTTGGAAGCTACTACCTCCACGCAGTGTGGACGCCAGGCAAGTGGTGCATCTTGGACGCGGACTAGTCTTTTGAAGAGGACCCCACCCTCCTGCAGGAGGTGGAGGCTGGGTGGGGGGGTCACATGAAGCTGATCTGTCTCAGCTGGCGTGGAAGTTGAGGCGCCCTTTTTTGGTGTACTTCTGTCATAACACAGGAAATACACTTCATTGGATTTCACAGTCCATAGAAAAACAACAACATCTTTGATTTTTATCTCATCTTCTGTCAGTCTGCTAAGTTTTGGTGCAGTTCAGCTAAATGTGTTGCTTTTCTGACATGGACTTGTTTCTTCAGCATTGTCCACACCTTTAAGTCAGGACTTTGGGGAAGGCCATTCTAAAACCTTCATTCTAGCCTGATTTAGCCATTCCTTTACCACTTTTGAGGTGTGTTTGGGGTCACAACAGCTCAATTTTTGTTTCATCTGACATCACATAAGATAAGACCTTCTGGAGGAAAGTTCTGTGGTCAGATTAAAAACAAAAATTGTCGTTCTGTTTTTTTTCTATGATGAAAGCAGGTGGTTATCATTAATAACTGGAGGGAGGAGCAATTGGAAACACCACAGTGTATGACACGTCGACGTTGCGTGCGGGCTTGTGCATTGAAGATGTGAAGGCTTATTTTGAATCGCTCCGTTTTTCCTTTATGAAAGGTGGCTTTATGACGAATAACTGGCGGGAGGAGCGATCGCATCAACTAAATGAGGTGTCCACGTTTGGCCTGTGTTTGTGCATAAGCCGGCGTCTTTGTCTTTTTGGAAGATTTCAGGCATTGCCGTTTGTTTTTGTCGTGCTGTAGTTATGATTAACAACTGGCGGGAGGAGTGATCGCATGACCTACATGGTATGTTTGTTTGCTCCTGGATTATTATCTATCATTCAAGATTGCGGTTATTAATAACTGACTTTGCATGAAGTATTAATTGTCGATATTTTGCCTTCATGCATTTGCTTGTGCATTAATGTTGTCATTCTGTTTTTTTTTATTATGAAAGCTGGTGGTTATCATTAATAACTGGAGGGAGGAGCAATTGGAAACACCACAGTGTATGACACGTCGACGTTGCGTGCGGGCTTGTCCATTTTAAGATGTGAAGGCTTATTTTGAGTTGCTCCGTTTTTTTCCATTATGAAAGGTGGCTTTATGACGAATAACTGGCGGGAGGAGCGATCGCATCAACTAAATGACGCGTCCGCGTTGGGCCTGTGTTTGTGCATAAGCCGGCGTCTTTCTCTTTTTGAAAGATTTCAGGCATTGCCGTTTGTTTTGTGGTGATGTAGTTATGATTAACAACTGGCGGGAGGAGTGATCGCATGACCTACATGGTATGTTTGTTTGCTCCTGGATTATTATCTATCATTCAAGATTGCGGTTATTAATAACTGACTTTGCATGAAGTATTATTTGTTGATATTTTGCCTTCATGCATTTGCTTGTGCATTGATGTTGTCGTTCTGTTTTTTTCTATTATGAAAGCTGGTGGTTATCATTAATAACTGGCGGGAGAAGCAATTGGAAACACTCCAGTGTATGACACGTCGACGTTGAGTGCAGGTGTGTGCATTTTAAGATGTGAAGGCTTATTTTGAATCGCTCCGTTTTTTTCCATTATGAAAGGTGGCTTTATGACGAATAACTGGCGTGAGGAGCGATCGCATCAACTAAATGACGCGTCCGCGTTGGGCCTGTGTTTGTGCATAAGCCGGCGTCTTTCTCTTTTTGGAAGATTTCAGGCATTGCCGTTTGTTTTTGTGGTGCTGTAGTTATGATTAACAACTGGCGGGAGGAGTGATTGCATGACCTACATGGTATGTTTGTTTGCTCCTGGATTATTATCTATCATTCAAGATTGCGGTTATTAATAACTGACTTTGCATGAAGTATTATTTGTCGATATTTTGCCTTCATGCATTTGCTTGTACATTGATGTTGTCATTCTGTTTTTTTTATTATGAAAGCTGGTGGTTATCATTAATAACTGGAGGGAGGAGCAATTGGAAACACCACAGTGTATGACACGTCGACGTTGCGTGCGGGCTTGTCCATTTTAAGATGTGAAGGCTTATTTTGAATCGCTCCGTTTTTTTTCCATTATGAAAGGTGGCTTTATGACGAATAACTGGCGGGAGGAGCGATCGCATCAACTAAATGAGGCGTCCGCGTTGGGCCTGTGTTTGTGCATAAGCCGGCGTCTTTGTCTTTTTGGAAGATTTCCGGCATTGTTGTTTGTTTTGTGGTGATGTAATTATGATTAACAACTGGCGGGAGGAGTGATCGCTCAAGCGTGGGCTTTTTTCAAAATGTCTAGATTATTATCTATTCTATAATTCAAGATTGTGGTTATTAATAATAACTGACTGCAAAGGCTTTTGCATGAAGTATTATTTGTTGATATATTGCCTTCATGCATTTGCTTGTGCATTGATTGTTTTTTCCTATTATGAAAGCTGATGGTTATCATTAATAACTGGTGGGAGAAGCCCGGTAGTTACACGTGTCAGACACTAGGGAGAGGAGCTCCACGTATTGAGTGAGTGCGTCCTAAGATGAACTTCCTTCAGTATGTTTGTTTATTTTTATTGGATTGCAGAAGTCTTAATTCAATAGTTGTTTCTTATGCGAGCCGCCTTTGACGGGCCAGCGTGGATCTGGGAGTCCACTCAGGACCGAGCTGCCCCCGAAATGGAAATCAACTGACCGGCGCTGTTGGGCCGAGCAGCAAAAACAAAAGTAATGCGATTAAAGTGGGACGGTGCGCTCAGATTACCATCAGGAGGGCAAAGAAAAACAAACTTGTGAAGGGGTGAGTCATGTTTTCATGTCGCTGGTCACATGAGGACTGTGGCCAACGTGGCCATCACGCCATGGAAGTACTGTATGACATATAAGCGACGGTCTTGTGATTTCTCGTGGTCTTGACGTGAAATGTGTTTAAAACGCAAGTTCATCCATTTTATTTTGAAGGGCACTCAAAGGTGCTTTGATATCCACAAGGACGTAGAATGCAGCATTAACATTTTTATCATTGCTGCTACTTTTTTGACTTTTTTTTGTGTGGTCTTTCTTTATTGCTGTTGTGCAAGGTGGTGTTTATTAATATTAACTGGTGGGAGCAGAAATGGCATTAATTACCCGGCAGGCACAAGACATTAAAACCGCATTTGAATGTCTAAGATGAGTGGAATATGTTGAAGGGGGAATGGCTTGAATTGGTTGAAAAATGTGGAAATGATGGAAGTTTGAAAAATGTGTTAATTCATTTTAAATAGGAAAAATGTCCCGGAAAACCTGAAATTCTGGGAAATTTTGGGAATTTGCCAAGGGAAAGCCCGCAATTCCCAAATAAGCTGAACAGTTTGAAGTTTGAATCGGATGAAAAATGCGGGAGGAGTCGTCGCCAGAAAAAAGGGTGGAAATAGGGCTTTGGAAAACCAGGAATTCCGGCAATTCCTGGAATTTTTTGGAACTTGGAAATGATAGTTTGAATGTCTAAGATGAGTGGAATATGTTGAAGGTGGAATGGTTTGAATCGGTTGAAAAATGTGGAAGTGGTGGAAGTTTGAAAAATGGACAATTAATTTCAATGGGAATTTCCCAAAAATGTGGGGATTTCGGCAATTCCTGGAATTTTTTGGGAACTTTGTAAAAAGGGTAGTTTGAATGTCCAAGTGGAATGGTTTGAATAGGTTGAAAAATGTGGAAATGGTGGAAGTTCGAAAAATGGACAACTAATTTCAATGGGAATTTCTTAAAAATGTGGGAATTTCTGCAATTCCTGGAATTTTTGGGAACTTGGGAAAAAAAGGGTAGTTTGAATGTCCAAGTGGAATGGTTTGAATAGGTTGAAAAATGTGGAAATGGTGGAAGTTTGAAAAATGGACAATTCATTTCAGTGGGAATTTCCCAAAAATGTGGGAATTTCGGCAATTCCTGGAATTTTTGGGAACTTGGAAAAAAGGGTAGTTTGAATGTCCAAATGGAATGGTTTGAATAGGTTGAAAAATGTGGAAATTGTGGCAGTTCGAAAAATGGACAATTCATTTCAATGGGAATTTCTTAAAAATGTGGGAATTTTTGCAATTCCTGGAATTTTTGGGAACTTGGAAAAAAGGGTAGTTTGAATGTCCAAATGGAATGGTTTGATTAGGTTGAAAAATGTGGAAATGGTGGCAGTTCGCAAAATGGCCAATTCATTTTGAATGGGAAAAATGTCCCGGAAAAACTGAAATTCTGGGAAATTTGGGGAATTTGTCAAGGAAAAGCCCGCAATTCCCAAATAAGCTGAACAGTTTGAAGTTGGAGCGTTTTGAATCGGATGAAAAATGCGGAAGGAGTAGTCGCCAGAAAAAAGGGTGGAAATAGGGCTTTGGAAAACCAGGAATTCCGGCAATTCCTGGAATTTTTTGGAACTTGGAAATGATAGTTTGAATGTCTAAGATGAGTGGAATATGTTGAAGGTGGAATGGTTTGAATCGGTTGAAAAATGTGGAAGTTTGAAAAATGGACAATTCATTACAATGGGAATTTTCCAAAAATGTGGGAATTTCGGCAACTTGGGAAGAAGGGTAGTTTGAATGTCCAAGTGGAATGGTTTGAATAGGTTGAAAAATGTGGAAATAGTGGAAGTTTGAAAATTGGACAATTAATTTCAATGGGAATTTCCCAAAAATTTGGGAATTTCGGGAAACTGGTAAAAACTTGAATGGTCTGAATGAGTTGAAATGGTTGGTGTTTAAATTTTTCAAATCGGTCAAGAAATGTTGAAGTAGTAACATGCTGGATTGAGAAATGATATTACGGAATTTCGGGAAAACCGGGAATTTTTCCAGTTCAAAAAACGACTTTGTTTTTTGTCCTGATTAAGAGGAATGTTTTGACGGTGGAACGCTTGAAGTGGGTTGAAAAATGTGGGAAGAGTAGTCGCCAGAAAAAAGGATGAAAATAGGGCTTTGGATAACCAGGAATTCCGGCAATTCCTGGAATTCTTTGGAAGTCGGAAATGATAGTTTGAATGTCTAAGATGAGTGGAATATGTTGAAGGTGGAATGGTTTGAATCGGTTGAAAAATGTGGAAGTGGTGGAAGTTTGAAAAATGGACAATTCATTTCAATGGGAATTTCCCAAAAATGTGGGAATTTCGGCAATTCCTGGAATTTTTGGGAACTTGGAAAAAAGGGTAGTTTGAATGTCCAGGTGGAATGGTTTGAATAGGTTGAAAAATGTGGAAATGGTGGAAGTTTGAAAAATGGACAATTAATTTCAATGGGAATTTCCCAAAAATTTGGGAATTTCGGGAAACTGGTAAAAACTTGAATGGTCTGAATGAGTTGAAATGGTTGGTGTTTAAATTTTTCAAATCGGTCAAGAAATGTTGAAGTAGTAACATGCTGGATTGAGAAATGATATTACGGAATTTCGGGAAAACCGGGAATTTTTCCAGTTCAAAAAACAACTTAATTTTTTGTCCTGATTAAGAGGAATGTTTTGACAGTGGAACGCAATTCCTGTAATTTTTCTGAACTTGGAAAAGGGGTATGAATGTCCAGGATGAGTGGAATATGTTGAAGGTGGAATGGTTTGAATAGGTTGAAAAATGTGGAAAAAGTGGAAGTTTGAAAAATGGACAATTCATTTTGAATGGGAATTTCCCCAAAATTTGGGAATTTCGGGAAACTGGTAAAAAAAAAAAAACTTGAATGAGTTTCAAGTGGTTGGTGTTAACATTTTTCAAATCGGTCAAGAAATGTTGAAGTAGTAACATGTTGAATTGAGAAATGGTATTGCGGAATTTCGAGAAAACCGGGAATTTTTCCAGTTCAAAAAACAATTTAGTTTTTTGTCCTGATTAAGAGGAATGTTTTGCCGGTGGAACGCTTGAAGTGGGTTGAAAAATGTGGAAGGAGTAGTCGCCAGAAAAAAGGATGAAAATAGGGCTTTGGATAACCAGGAATTCCGGCAATTCCTGGAAGTTTTTGGAACTTGGAAATGATAGTTTGAATGTCTAAGATGAGTGGAATATGTTGAAGGTGGAATGGTTTGAATCGGTTGAAAAATGTGGAAGTGGTGGAAGTTTGAAAAATAGACAATTCATTTCAATGGGAATTTCCCAAAAATGTGGGAATTTCGGCAATTCCTGGAATTTTTTGGGAACTTGGTAAAAAGGGTAGTTTGAATGTCCAAGTGGAATGGTTTGAATAGGTTGAAAAATGTGGAAATGGTGGAAGTTTCAAAAATGGCCAATTCATTTTGAATGGGAAAAATGTCCCGGAAAACCTGGAAATCTGGGAATTTTTGGAATTTGTCAAGAAAAAGCCCGGTATTCCCAAATAAGCTGAACAGTTTGAAGTTGGAGCGGTTTGAATCGGATGAAAAATGCGGGAGGAGTAGTCGCCAGAAAAAAGGGTGGAAATAGGGCTTTGGAAAACCAGGAATTCCGGCAATTCCTGGAATTTTTTGGAAATTGGAAATGATAGTTTTAATGTCTAAGATGAGTGGAATATGTTGAAGGTGGAATGGTTTGAATCGGTTGAAAAATGTGGAAATGGTGGAAGTTTGAAAAATGGACAATTAATTTCAATGGGAAGTTCCCAAAAATGTGGGAATTTCGGCAATTCCTGGAATTTTTGGGAACTTGGAAAAAATGGTAGTTTGAATGTCCAAGTGGAATGGTTTGAAAAGGTTGAAAAATGTGGAAATGGTGGAAGTTTGAAAAATGGCCAATTCATTTTGAATGGGAAAAATGTCCCGGAAAACCTGGAAATCTGGGAATTTTTGGAATTTGTCAAGAAAAAGCCCTGTATTCCCAAATAAGATGAACAGTTTGAAGTTGGAGCGGTTTGAATCGGATGAAAAATGCGAAAGGAGTAGTCGCCAGAAAAAAGGGTGGAAATAGGGCTTTGGAAAACCAGGAATTCCGGCAATTCCTGGAATTTTTTGGAACTTGGAAATGATAGTTTGAATGTCTAAGATGAGTGGAATATGTTGAAGGTGGAATGGTTTGAATCGGTTGAAAAATGTGGAAGTGGTGGAAGTTTGAAAAATGGACAATTAATTTCAATGGGAAGTTCCCAAAAATGTGGGAATTTCGGCAATTCCTGGAATTTTTGGGAACTTGGAAAAAAGGGTAGTTTGAATGTCCAAGTGGAATGGTTTGAAAAGGTTGAAAAATGTGGAAATGGTGGAAGTTTGAAAAATGGCCAATTCATTTTGAATGATAAAAATGTCCCGGAAATCTGGGAAATTTCGGAATTTGTCAAGAAAAAGCCCGGTATTCCCAAATAAGCTGAACAGTTTGAAATTGGAGCGGTTTGAATTGGATGAAAAATGTGGAAGGAGTAGTTGCCAGAAAAAGGGTGGAAATAGGGCTTAGGAAAACCAGGAATTCCAGTAATTCCTGGAATTTTTTGGAACTTGGAAATGATAGTTTGAATGTCTAAGATGAGTGGAATATGTTGAAGGTGGAATGGTTTGTATCGGTTGAAAAATGTGGAAGTGGTGGAAGTTTGAAAAATGGACAATTAATTTCAATGGGAATTTCCCAAAAATCTGGGAATTTCGGCAATTCCTGGAATTTTTGGGAACTTGGAAAAAAGGGTGGTTTGAATGTCCAAGTGGAATGGTTTGAATAGGTTGAAAAATGTGGAAATGGTGGAAGTTTGAAAAATGGCCAATTCATTTTGAATGGGAAAAATGTCCCGGGAAATCTGGGAATTTTTGGAATTTGTCAAGAAAAAGCCCGGTATTCCCAATTAAGATGAACAGTTTGAAGTTGGACCGGTTTGAATCGGATGAAAAATGCGGAAGGAGTAGTCGCCAGAAAAAAGGGTGGAAATAGGGCTTTGGAAAACCAGGAATTCCGGTAATTCCTGGAATCTTTTGGAACTTGGAAATGATAGTTTGAATGTCTAAGATGAGTGGAATATGTTGAAGGTGGAATGGTTTGAATAGGTTGAAAAATGTGGAAATGGTGGAATTTCGAAAAATGGACAACTAATTTCAATGGGAATTTCTTAAAAATGTGGGAATTTCTGCAATTCCTGGAATTTTTGGGAACTTGGAAAAAATGGTAGTTTATATGTCCAAGTGGAATGGTTTGAATAGGTTGAAAAATGTGGAAATGGTGGAAGTTCGAAAAATGGACAACTAATTTCAATGGGAATTTCTTAAAAATGTGGGAATTTCTGCAATTCCTGGAATTTTTGGGAACTTGGAAAAAATGGTAGTTTAAATGTCCAAGTGGAATGGTTTGAATAGGTTGAAAAATGTGGAAATGGTGGAAGTTTGAAAAATGGACAATTAATTTCAATGGGAATTTCCCAAAAATGTGGGACTTTCGGCAATTCCTGGAATTTTTGGGAACTTGGGGAAAAAAAGGTAGTTTGAATGTCCAAATGGAATGGTTTGAATAGGTTGAAAAATGTGGAAATGGTGGAAGTTTGAAAAATGGACATTTCATTTCAATGGGAATTTTCCAAAAATGTGGGAATTTCGGCAATTCCTGGAATTTTTGGGAACTTGCAAAAAAGGGTAGTTTGAATGTCCAAATGGAATGGTTTGATTAGGTTGAAAAATGTGGAATTGGTAGCAGTTCGCAAAATGAACAATTCATTTCAATGGGAATTTCTTAAAAATGTGGGAATTTTTGCAATTCCTGGAATTTTTGGGAACTTGGAAAAAAGGGTAGTTTGAATGTCCAAGTGGAATGGTTTGAATAGGTTGAAAAATGTGGAAATGGTGGAAGTTCGAAAAATTGACAATTCATTTCAATGGGAATTTCTTAAAAATGTGGGAATTTTTGCAATTCCTGGAATTTTTTGGGAACTTGGTACAAAGGGTAGTTTGAATGTCCAAGTGGAATGGTTTGAATAGGTTGAAAAATGTGGAAATGGTGGAAGTTCGTAAAATGGACAACTAATTTCAATGGGAATTTCTTAAAAATGTGGGAATTTCTGCAATTTTTGGAATTTTTGGGAACTTGGAAAAAATGGTAGTTTGAATGTCCAAGTGGAATGGTTTGAATAGGTTGGAAAATGTGGAAATGGTGGAAGTTTGAAAAATATACAATTCATTTCAATCGGAATTTCCCAAAAATTTGGGAATTTCAGGAAACTGGTAAAAAAAATTTGAATGGTCAGAATGAGTTGAAATGGTTGGTGTTTAAATTTTTCAAATCGGTCAAGAAATGTTGAAGTAGTAACATGTTGAATTGAGAAATGACATTACGGAATTTCGGGAAAACCGGGAATTTTTCCAGTTCAAAAAACAACTTTGTTTTTTGTCCTGATTAAGAGGAATGTTTTGACGATGGAACGCTTGAAGTGGGTTGAAAAATGTGGAAGGAGTAGTCGCCAGAAAAAAGGATGAAAATAGGGCTTTGGATAACCAGGAATTCCGGCAATTCCTGGAATTTTTTTGGAAGTCGGAAATGATAGTTTGAATGTCTAAAATGAGTGGAATATGTTGAAGGTGGAATGGTTTGAATCGGTTGAAAAATGTGGAAGTGGTGGAAGTTTGAAAAATGGACAATTCATTTCAATGGGAATTTTCCAAAAATGTGGGAATTTCGGCAATTCCTGGAATTTTTGGGAACTTGGGGAAAAAAAGAGTAGTTTGAATGTCCAAGTGGAATGGTTTGAATAGGTTGAAAAATGTGGAAATGGTGGAAGTTTGAAAAATGGACAATTCATTTCAATGGGAATTTCTTAAAAATGTGGGAATTTCTGCAATTCCTGGAATTTTTGGGAACTTGGAAAAAAGGGTAGTTTAAATGTCCAAGTGGAATGGTTTGAATAGGTTGAAAAATATGGAAATGGTGGAAGTTTGAAAAATGGACAATTAATTTCAATGGGAATTTCCCAAAAATGTGGGAATTTCGGCAATTCCTGGAATTTTTTGGAACTTGGGAAACAAGGGTAGTTTGAATGTCCAAGTGGAATGGTTTGAATCGGTTGAAAAATGTGGAAATGGTGGCAGTTCGAAAAATGGACAATTCATTTCAATGGGAATTTCTTAAAAATGTGGGAATTTTTGCAATTCCTGGAATTTTTGGGAACTTGGAAAAAAGGGTAGTTTGAATGTCCAAATGGAATGGTTTGAATAGGTTGAAAAATGTGGAAATGGTGGCAGTTCGTAAAATGGAAAATTCATTTCAATGGGAATTTCCCAAAAATCTGGGAATTTCGGCAATTCCTGGAATTTTTGGGAACTTGGAAAAAAGGGTAGTTTGAATGTCCAAGTGGAATGGTTTGAATAGGTTGAAAAATGTGGAAATGGTGGAAGTTTGAAAAATGGACAATTCATTTCAATGGGAATTTCTTAAAAATGTGGGAATTTCTGCAATTCCTGGAATTTTTGGGAACTTGGAAAAAAGGGTAGTTTAAATGTCCAAGTGGAATGGTTTGAATAGGTTGAAAAATGTGGAAATGGTGAAAGTTTGAAAAATGGACAATTCATTTAAATGGGAATTTCCCAAAAATTTGGGAATTTCAGGAAACTGGTAAAAACTTGAATGGTCTGAATGAGTTGAAATGGTTGGTGTTAAAATTTTTCTAATCGGTCAAGAAATGTTGACGTAGTCACATGTTGAATTGAGAATGGGTATTACGGAATTTCGGGAAAAACGGGAATTTTTCCAGTTCAAAAAACAACTACGTTTTTTGTCCTGATTAAGAGGAATGTTTTGACGGTGGAACGCTTGAAGTGGGTTGAAAAATGTGGAAGGAGTAGTCGCCAGAAAAAAGGGTGGAAATGGGGCTTTGGAAAACCAGGAATTCCGGCAATTCCTGGAATTTTTTTGGAAGTCGGAAATGATAGTTTGAATGTCTAAAATGAGTGGAATATGTTGAAGGTGGAATGGTTTGAATCGGTTGAAAAATGTGGAAGTGGTGGAAGTTTGAAAAATGGACAATTCATTTCAATGGGAATTTTCCAAAAATGTGGGAATTTCGGCAATTCCTGGAATTTTTGGGAACTTGGGGAAAAAAAGAGTAGTTTGAATGTCCAAGTGGAATGGTTTGAATAGGTTGAAAAATGTGGAAATGGTGGAAGTTTGAAAAATGGACAATTCATTTCAATGGGAATTTCTTAAAAATGTGGGAATTTCTGCAATTCCTGGAATTTTTGGGAACTTGGAAAAAAGGGTAGTTTAAATGTCCAAGTGGAATGGTTTGAATAGGTTGAAAAATATGGAAATGGTGGAAGTTTGAAAAATGGACAATTAATTTCAATGGGAATTTCCCAAAAATGTGGGAATTTCGGCAATTCCTGGAATTTTTTGGAACTTGGGAAACAAGGGTAGTTTGAATGTCCAAGTGGAATGGTTTGAATCGGTTGAAAAATGTGGAAATGGTGGCAGTTCGAAAAATGGACAATTCATTTCAATGGGAATTTCTTAAAAATTTGGGAATTTTTGCAATTCCTGGAATTTTTGGGAACTTGGAAAAAAGGGTAGTTTGAATGTCCAAATGGAATGGTTTGAATAGGTTGAAAAATGTGGAAATGGTGGCAGTTTGTAAAATGGAAAATTCATTTCAATGGGAATTTCTTAAAAATGTGGGAATTTCGGCAATTCCTGGAATTTTTGGGAACTTGGGGAAAAAAGGGTAGTTTGAATGTCCAAGTGGAATGGTTTGAATAGGTTGAAAAATGTGGAAATGGTGGAAGTTTGAAAAATGGTCAATTCATTTTGAATGGGAATTTCCCAAAAATTTGGGAATTTTGGGAAACTGGTAAAAAGAAACTTGAATGGTCTGAATGAATTGAAATGGTTGGTGTTGAAATTTTCAAATTGGTCAAGAAATGTTGAAGTAGTAACATGTTGAATTGAGAAATTATATTACGGAATTTCGGGAAAACCGGGAATTTTTCCAGTTCAAAAAATGACTTTGTTTTTTGTCCTGATTAAGAGGAATGTTTTGACGGTGGAACGCTTGAAGTGGGTTGAAAAATGTGGAAGGTGTAGTCGACAGAAAAAAGGATGAAAATAGGGCTTTGGATATCCAGGAATTCCGGCAATTCCTGGAATTTTTTGGAAGTCGGAAATGATAGTTTGAATGTCTAAAATGAGTGGAATATGTTGAAGGTGGAATGGTTTGAATCGGAGTGGTGGAAGTTTGAAAAATGGACAATTCATTCCAATGGGAATTTTCCAAAAATGTGGGAATTTCGGCAATTCCTGGAATTTTTGGGAACTTGGGGAAAAAAGAGTAGTTTGAATGTCCAAGTGAAATGGTTTGAATAGGTTGAAAAATGTGGAAATGGTGGAAGTTTGAAAAATGGACATTTCATTTCAATGGGAATTTTCCAAAAATGTGGGAATTTCGGCAATTCCTGGAATTTTTTGGAACTTGGGAAACAAGGGTAGTTTGAATGTCCAAGTGGAATGGTTTGAATCGGTTGAAAAATGTGGAAATGGTGGCAGTTCGAAAAATGGACAATTCATTTCAATGGGAATTTCTTAAAAATGTGGGAATTTTTGCAATTCCTGGAATTTTTGGGAACTTGGAAAAAAGGGTAGTTTGAATGTCCAAATGGAATGGTTTGAATAGGTTGAAAAATGTGGAAATGGTGGCAGTTCGTAAAATGGAAAATTCATTTCAATGGGAATTTCCCAAAAATCTGGGAATTTCGGCAAATCCTGGAATTTTTGGGAACTTGGAAAAAAGGGTAGTTTGAATGTCCAAGTGGAATGGTTTGAATCGGTTGAAAAATGTGGAAATGGTGGCAGTTCGAAAAATGGACAATTCATTTCAATGGGAATTTCTTAAAAATGTGGGAATTTTTGCAATTCCTGGAATTTTTGGGAACTTGGAAAAAAGGGTAGTTTGAATGTCCAAATGGAATGGTTTGAATAGGTTGAAAAATGTGGAAATGGTGGCAGTTCGTAAAATGGAAAATTCATTTCAATGGGAATTTCTTAAAAATGTGGGAATTTCGGCAATTCCTGGAATTTTTGGGAACTTGGGGAAAAAAGGGTAGTTTGAATGTCCAAGTGGAATGGTTTGAATAGGTTGAAAAATGTGGAAATGGTGGCAGTTCGAAAAATTGACAATTAATTTCAATGGGAATTTCTTAAAAATGTGGGAATTTTTGCAATTCCTGGAATTTTTGGGAACTTGGAAAAAAGGGTAGTTTGAATGTCCAAATGGAATGGTTTGATTAGGTTGAAAAATGTGGAAATGGTGGCAGTTCGCAAAATGGACAATTCATTTCAATGGGAATTTCTTAAAAATGTGGGAATTTTTGCAATTCCTGGAATTTTTGGGAACTTGCAAAAAAGGGTAGTTTGAATGTCCAAATAGAATTGTTTGATTAGGTTGAAAAATGTGGAATTGGTAGCAGTTCGCAAAATGAACAATTCATTTCAATGGGAATTTCTTAAAAATGTGGGAATTTTGGCAATTCCTGGAATTTTTGGGAACTTGGAAAAAAGGGTAGTTTGAATGTCCAAGTGGAATGGTTTGATTAGGTTGAAAAATGTGGAAATGGTGGCAGTTCGCAAAATGGACAATTCATTTCAATGGGAATTTCTTAAAAATGTGGGAATTTTTGCAATTCCTGGAATTTTTGGGAACTTTCGAAAAAAGGATAGTTTGAATGTCCTAATGGAATGGTTTGAATAGGTTGAAAAATGTGGAAATGGTGGAAGTTTGAAAAATGGCCAATTCATTTTGAATGGGAAAAATGTCCCGGAAAACCTGGAAATCTGGGAATTTTTGGAATTTGTCAAGGAAAAGCCCGGTATTCCCAAATAAGCTGAACAGTTTGAAGTTGGAGCGGTTTGAATCGGATGAAAAATGCGGGAGGAGTAGTCGCCAGAAAAAAGGATGAAAATAGGGCTTTGGATAACCAGGAATTCCGGCAATTCCTGGAATTTTTTTGGAAGTCGGAAATGATAGTTTGAATGTCTAAGATGAGTGGAATATGTTGAAGGTGGAATGGTTTGAATCGGTTGAACAAGGCCCACCTGGGCCATCTACGCACCTGTCGCTGTCTTCGA
Source organism: Nerophis lumbriciformis (assembly GCF_033978685.3). Classification (NCBI taxonomy): domain Eukaryota; kingdom Metazoa; phylum Chordata; class Actinopteri; order Syngnathiformes; family Syngnathidae; genus Nerophis; species Nerophis lumbriciformis. The sequence goes on from NC_084576.2 coordinate 31,458,660, forward strand.
GGCCGGTCCTGGCACACCCCGCTCCGCGGCAGGCCTGCAGGCCACGCCCCCCTCCACAGCTACTTATTTAAAAGCCCAGCTACAAAGAAGAGTTAAAATGAGCAATAGCTATCAACTTAGATGCTATTTCATAAAATGGTGTTCAATTTTGGTCCATTTTGGCCCACAGTGCAAACTTTTGATGTGATGCAAAGTGAGAACGTAACGAGCGTCTGAATCGGGTGTTTTTCCAGCGTACTCGCGGGCGGTTGGTCTGTCCTCGCTGCAGCCGGGTGGACTTGAAAGGGTAACTACAGTTTGTGCCCGCCAGAGCGAGCGCTGCTTGGGAAAGTGCAGCCAGCAGGGAACCCATGACTGAAATTTGCTGTAATGTGATTTGCTGCGGACTTGTCAAAGAGTGTGATGTGTGGCATTAAGTGAAGTGTCTAAGTGGAACCTGCTGATGTGCTCACATGCTACCTGATGCAAACATGCCACAGCTCCATAATATGTCAACATGCTAAGAAGTGTTGCTTTCAAAGACATTTCTCAAAGTGATTTTATCAGCTCCGTTTTTAAATGCAGATCAAATGAAGCATTGCGACTTTGACAAAGTTGTTCTTAGTTTATTGACATGAATCAAAGAGCGCTTCAGCAGAATAACATCTCACATTTAACCTCTAAGATGGGAACTTGTGGAAAACAATTCAACAGAAGGTAAGTAAGTAAGTGCATTTTATTTATAAAGCGCTTTTTACTTGTAAAATGATAAAGCTCTGAAGTGAAGTTAATCAACAATTCAATGAAAACAACAACATCATAAAAAGGATACAAAGTGGATTAAAAATGATAGTTAAAAGGTGCATCAACTAAAAGCTTGGCTAAAAATAAGTTTTCAAATGTGCTAATTTCACACACATGCTAACTTCACAAACATGAGACAAACATGCTAACTTCACAAACATGTTAACTTCACAAACATGAGACAAACATGATAACTTCACAAACATGAGACAAACATGATAACTTCACAAACATGATAACTTCACAAACATGAGACAAACATGCTAACTTCACAAACATGATAACTTCACAAACATGCTAACTTCACAAACATGAGACAAACATGATAACTTCACAAACATGATAACTTCACAAACATGAGACAAACATGATAACTTCACAAACATGATAACTTCACAAACATGAGAAAAACATGCTAACTTCACAAACATGTTAACTTCACAAACATGAGACAAACATGATAACTTCACAAACATGAGACAAACATGATAACTTCACAAACATGATAACTTCACAAACATGAGACAAACATGCTAACTTCACAAACATGATAACTTCACAAACATGCTAACTTCACAAACATGAGACAAACATGATAACTTCACAAACATGATAACTTCACAAACATGAGACAAACATGATAACTTCACAAACATGATAACTTCACAAACATGAGAAAAACATGCTAACTTCACAAACATAACTTCATAATCATGCTAACTTCACAAACATGCTAATGTCACAAACATGCTAACTTCACAAACATGCTAACTTCACAAACATGAGACAAACATGCTAACTTCACAAACATGATAACTTCACAAACATGATAACTTCATAAACATGAGAAAAACATGATCACTTCACAAACATGATAACTTCATAATCATGATAACTTCACAAACATGAGACAAACATGCTAACGTCACAAACATGCTAACTTCACAAACATGATAACTTCACAAACATGAGACAAACATGCTAACTTCACAAACATGATAACTTCATAAACATGCTAACTTCACAAACATGAGACAAACATGCTAACTTCACAAACATGAGACAAACATGCTAACTTCATAAACATGAGACAAACATGCTAACTTCACAAACACGAGACAAACATGCTAACTTCACAAACATGATAACTTCATAAACATGAGAAAAACACGATAACTTCACAAACATGATAACTTCATAATCATGCTAACTTCCCAAACATGAGACAAACATGCTAACGTCACAAACATGATAACTTCACAATCATGCTAACTTCACAAACATGCTAACTTCACAAACATGCTAACTTCACAAACATGAGACAAACATGCTAACTTCACAAACATGATAACTTCATAAACATGAGAAAAACACGATAACTTCACAAACATGATAACTTCATAATCATGCTAACTTCCCAAACATGAGACAAACATGCTAACGTCACAAACATGATAACTTCATAATCATGCTAACTTCACAAACATGCTAACTTCACAAACATGCTAACTTCACAAACATGAGACAAACATGCTAACTTCACAAACATGATAACTTCACAAACATGAGACAAACATGCTAACTTCACAAACATGATAACTTCATAATCATGCTAACTTCCCAAACATGAGACAAACATGCTAACGTCACAAACATGCTAACTTCCCAAACATGAGACAAACATACTAACTTCACAAACGTGCTAACTTCACAAACATGATAACTTCACAAACATGCTAACTTCACAAACATGAGACAAACATGCTAACTTCACAAACATGAGACAAACATGCTAACTTCACAAACATGAGACAAACATGCTAACTTCACAAACATGCTAACGTCACAAACATGAGACAAACATGCTAACTTCACAAACATGCTAACTTCACAAACATGCTAACTTCACAAACATGAGACAAACATGCTAACTTCACAAACATGCTAACTTCACAAACATGAGACAAACATGCTAACTTCACAAACATGAGACAAACATGCTAACTTCACAAACATGCTAACTTCACAAACATGAGACAAACATGCTAACTTCACAAACATGCTAACTTCATAAACATGAGACAACCATGGTAACTTCACAAACATGAGACAAATATGCTAACTTCACAAACATGCTAACTTGACAAACATGCTAACTTCACAAACATGAGACAAACATGCTGACTTCACAAACATGCTAACTTCACAAACATGCTAACTTCCCAAACATGAGACAAACATGCTAACTTCACAAACATGCTAACTTCACAACCATGAGACAAAAATGCTAACTTCACAAACATGCTAACTTCACAAACATGATAACTTCATAAATATGCTAACTTCACAAACGAGACAAAAATGCTAACTTCACAAACATGCTAACTTCACAAACATGAGACAAACATGCTAACTTCACAAACATGAGACAAACGTGCTAACTTCACAAACATGCTAACTTCACAAACATGCTAACTTCACAAACATGAGACAAACATGCTAACTTCACAAACATGCTAACTTCACAAACATGAGACAAACATGCTAACTTCACAAACATGAGACAAACATGCTAACTTCACAAACATGCTAACTTCACAAACATGAGACAAACATGCTAACTTCACAAACATGCTAACTTCATAAACATGAGACAACCATGGTAACTTCACAAACATGAGACAAACATGCTAACTTCACAAACATGCTAACTTGACAAACATGCTAACTTCACAAACATGAGACAAACATGCTGACTTCACAAACATGCTAACTTCACAAACATGCTAACTTCCCAAACATGAGACAAACATGCTAACTTCACAAACATGCTAACTTCACAACCATGAGACAAAAATGCTAACTTCACAAACATGCTAACTTCACAAACATGAGACAAACATGCTAACTTCACAAACATGCTAACTTCACAAACATGAGACAAACATGCTAACTTCACAAACATGCTAACTTCACAAACATGAGACAAACATGCTAACTTCACAAACATGAGACAAACATGCTAACTTCACAAACATGCTAACTTCACAAACATGCT
>NC_084576.2:31467500-31475000 GCF_033978685.3 Nerophis lumbriciformis
AAATAAATCCACAAAATATTAATTGAAAATACTTTATTTTTAAATGTGGTGAAATGTGACACGTGTATAGTTGAGCTATTTATGAATAATTATTCAATTTATAAATGAGTGGAAATGTCAAATATTATAAATTGGGCCTGAAATAAATCCTTGAAGAAATAGTCTTAATAAAATGAATTAAAAATACGTATTAAAATGTGGAATTATTTATAAAATTTTATGAATGATTAAAATAATTTAAAAAAATTAAATAATAAAATGGTCAAATATTATAAATTGGGCCAAAAATCTGTTTTAATTAATTACAAATAAATGATTAAAAGTATTACATTGTGAAATGTGAAACATTTATATTCAAGCTATTGAGGATTAAATATCAAATTAATTATTACAGAAAATGAGTAAAAAGTTTAAAAAAATATAAATATAAAGCTGTTGTGAAATAAATCCACAAAAAAATTATTGAAAATACTTTATTTATTTTTAAATGTGGTGAAATGTGACACGTGTATAGTTGAGCTATTTATGAATAATTATTCAATTATAAATGAGTGAAAATGTCAAATATTATAAATTGGGCCTGAAATAAATCCTTAAAGAAATAGTCTTAATAAAATGAATTAAAAACACGTATTAAAATGTGGAATTATTTATAAAATTGTATGAATGATTAAAATAATTTAAAAAAATTAAATAATAAAATGGTCAAATATTATAAATTGGGCCAAAAATCTGTTTTAATTAATTACAAATAAATGATTAAAAGTACTACATTTTGAAATGTGAAACATTTATATTCAAGCTATTGAGGATTAAATATCAAATTAATTATTACAGAAAATGAGTAAAAAGAAAAAAATATATATATATATATAAAGCTGTTGTGAAATAAATCCACAAAAAAATTATTGAAAATACTTTATTTATTTTTAAATGTGGTGAAACGTGACACGTGTATAGTTGAGCTGTTTATGAATAATTATTTAATCATAAATGAGTGAAAATGTCAAATATTATATATTGGGCCTGAAATAAATCCCTGAATAAATAGTCTCAATACAACGAATTAAAAATACGTATTAAAATGTTCAATTATTTATACAGTTTGATGAATAATTCAATTACATTTTAAAAAATAGTAAAATGGTCAAATGTTATAAATTGGCACAAAAATCAATCCAGAAATAGATCATATTAATTCATTAAAAATAAACAATTAAAAGTAATACATTGTGAAATGTGAAACATTAATATTTAAGATATTGAGGACCTATTTATTAATTTTGGATTAAATATCAAATTAATTATTAAAGAAAATGAGTACAAAGTTCAATAACAATTTCATCATAAAGCTGTTGAGCAATTATTTATTTATTTATTTATTTGATGAATGATTAAATTAAAAAATTAGTAAAATGGTCAAATATTTTAAATTTACCCAAACATTGATCCATAAATAGATCATTTTAAATAACTAAAAGTAATACATTGTGAAATGTGAAACATTAATATTTAAGCTAATTAGGACATATTTAATAACATTGGATTAAATATCAAATTAATTATTACAGAAAATTAGTACAAAGTTAAATAAAAATATAAAGCTGTTGTGAAATATATCCACAAAAAATGCTTAAATATAATTAATTGGAAATAAATTAAAAAAAAAAATGTTGTGAAATGTGACACGTGTATAGTTGAGCTATTTATGAATAATTATTCAATTATAAATGAGTGAAAATGTCAAATATTATAAATTGGGCCTGAAATAAATCCTTGAATAAATAGTTTCAATACAATGAATTCAAAATATGTGTTAACATGTGACAATTTCAGGAATTATTTATCAAATTTAATGAATTATTAAATTAAATTACTTTTTTTTTTAAATAGTAAAATGGTCAAATTTTATACATTTGCCCCAAAATCAATTCATAAATGGATAATTTTAAATAATTAAAAGTAATAGATTGTGAAATGTGAAACATTAATATTTAAGCTATTTAGGGCATATTTAATAAATAAATATAAAATTAATTATTACAGAAAATGAGTACAAAGTTCAATAAAAATATAAAGCTTTTGTGAAATATATCCACAAAAAATGCTTAAATACACAATTAATTGGAAAAAAGTTTTTTTTTTAAATGTTGTGAAATGTGACACGTGTATAGTTGAGCTGTTTATGAATAATTATTCAATTATAAATGAGTGAAAATGTCAAATATTATAAATTGGGCCTGAAATAAACCCTTGAATAAATAGTTTCAATACAATTAATTAAAAATACGTATTCAAATGTGACACATTCAGGAATTATTTATCAAATTTAATGTATGATTAAGTTAAATTACATTTTAAAAAATAGTAAAATGGTCAAATATTTTAAATTTACCCTAAAATGTATCCATAAATAGATCATTTTAATTAATTAAAAATGAATAAATAAAAGTAATACATTGTGAAATGTGAAACATTTATATTTAAGATATTGAGGACCTATTAATATTGGCTTGAATATCAAATTAATTATTATAGAAAATGAGTACATAGGTCAATAAAAATATAAAGCTGTTGTGAAATAAATCCACAAAAAATGCTAGAACACAATTAATTGGAAATAAGTTGTTTTTTTAAATGTTGTGAAATGTGACACGTGTATAGTTGAGCTGTTTATGAATAATTATTCAATTGTAAATGAGTGAAAATGTCAAATATTATAAATTGGGCCTGAAATAAACCCTTGAATAAATAGTTTCAATACAATGAATTAAAAATACATATTAAAATGTGACACATTCAGGAATTATTTGTACAATTTAATGTATGATTAAATTACATTTAAAAAAATAGTAAAATGGTCAAATATTTTAAATTTACCCTAAAATGTATCCATAAATAGATCATTTTAATTAATTAAAAATGAATAAATAAAAGTAATACATTGTGAAATGTGAAACATTTATATTTAAGATATTGAGGACCTATTTATTAATATTGGCTTGAATATCAAATTAATTATTATAGAAAATGAGTACAAAGTTCAATAAAAATATAATTTTTTTGTGAAATATATCCACAAAAAATGCTTAAATACAATTAATTGGAAATATGTTTTTTTTAAATGTTGTGAAATGTGACACGTGTATAGTTGAGCTGTTTATGAATAATTATTCAATTATAAATGAGTGAAAATGTCAAATATTATAAATTGGGCCTGAAATAAATCCTTGAATAAATAGTTTCAATACAATGAATTAAAAATATGTGTTAACATGTGACACATTCAGGAATTATTTATAAAATTTAATGAATTCTTAAATTAAATTACATTTTTTTTTAAATAGTCAAATGGTCAAATGTTATACATTTGCCCCAAAATCAATTCATAAATAGATAATTTTAAATAATTAAAAGTAATACATTGTGAAATGTGAAACATTAATATTTAAGCTATTTAGGGCATATTTAATAAATAAATATAAAATTAATTATTACAGACAATGAGTACAAAGTTCAATAAAAATATAAAGCTTTTGTGAAATATATCCACAAAAAATGCTTAAATACACAATTAATTGGAAATAAGTTTTTTTTTTTTAATGTTGTGAAATGTGACACGTGTATAGTTGAGCTGTTTATGAATAATTATTCAATTATAAATGAGTGAAAATGTCAAATATTATAAATTGGGCCTGAAATAAACCCTTGAATAAATAGTTTCAATACAATTAATTAAAAATACGTATTCAAATGTGACACATTCAGGAATTATTTGTACAATTTAATGTATGATTAAGTTAAATTACATTTAAAAAAATAGTAAAATGGTCAAATATTTTAAATTTACCCTAAAATGTATCCATAAATAGATCATTTTAATTAATTAAAAATGAATAAATAAAAGTAATACATTGTGAAATGTGAAACATTTATATTTAAGATATTGAAGACCTATTAATATTGGCTTGAATATCAAATTAATTATTATAGAAAATGAGTACAAAGGTCAATAAAAATATAAAACTGTTGTGAAATAAATCCACAAAAAATGCTAGAACACAATTAATTGGAAATAAGTTTAAAAAAAATGTTGTGAAATGTGACACTAGTATAGTTGAGCTGTTTATGAATATTTATTCAATTATAAATGAGTGAAAATGTCAAATATTATAAATTGGGCCTGAAATAAACCCTTGAATAAATAGTTTCAATACAATATTAAATTGTGACACATTCAGGAATTATTTGTACAATTTAATGAATGATTAAATTAAATTACATTTTAAAAAAAATAGTAAAATGGTCAAATATTTTTAATTTACCCTAAAATGTATCCATAAATAGATCATTTTAATTAATTAAAAATTAATCCACAAAAAAATGCTAGAACACAATTAATTGGAAATAAGTTTAAAAAAAAATGTTGTGAAATGTGACACGTGTATAGTTGAGCTGTTTATGAATATTTATTCAATTATAAATGAGTGAAAATGTCAAATATTATAAATTGGTAATAATAGTTTCAATACAATGAATTAAAAATATGTGTTAACATGTGACACATTCAGGAATTATTTATCAAATTTAATGAATGATTAAATTAAATTACATTTAAAAAAATAGTAAAATGGTCAAATATTTTTAATTTATCCTAAAATGTATCCATAAATAGATCATTTTAATTAATTAAAAATTAATCCACAAAAAAATGCTAGAACACAATTAATTGGAAATAATTTTTTTTTTAAATGTTGTGAAATGTGACACTAGTATAGTTGAGCTGTTTATGAATATTTATTCAATTATAAATGAGTGAAAATGTCAAATATTATAAATTGGTAATAATAGTTTCAATACAATGAATTAAAAATATGTGTTAACATGTGACACATTCAGGAATTATTTATAAAATTTAATGAATGATTAAATTAAATTACATTTAAAAAAATAGTAAAATGGTCAAATATTTTTAATTTACCCTAAAATATATCCATAAATAGATCATTTTAATTAATTAAAAATTAATCCACAAAAAAATGCTAGAACACAATTAATTGGAAATACGTTTTTTTTTTAAATGTTGTGAAATGTGACACGTGTATAGTTGAGCTGTTTATGAATATTTATTCAATTATAAATGAGTGAAAATGTCAAATATTATAAATTGGTAATAATAGTTTCAATACAATGAATTAAAAATATGTGTTAACATGTGACACATTCAGGAATTATTTATAAAATTTAATGAATGATTAAATTAAATTACATTTAAAAAAATAGTAAAATGGTCAAATATTTTTAATTTACCCTAAAATGTATCCATAAATAAGATCATTTTAATTAATTAAAAATTAATCCACAAAAAATGCTAGAACACAATTAATTGGAAATAAGTTTAAAAAAAAAATGTTGTGATATGTGACACGTGTATAGTTGAGCTGTTTATGAATATTTATTCAATTATAAATGAGTGAAAATGTCAAATATTATAAATTGGTAATAATAGTTTCAATACAATGAATTAAAAAGATGTGTTAACATGTGACACATTCAGGAATTATTTATAAAATTTAATGAATGATTAAATTAAATTACATTTAAAAAATAGTAAAATGGTCAAATATTTTTAATTTATCCTAAAATGTATCCATAAATAGATCATTTTAATTAATTAAAAATTAATCCACAAAAAAATGCTAGAACACAATTAATTGGAAATAAGTTTAAAAAAAATGTTGTGAAATGTGACACGTGTATAGTTGAGCTGTTTATGAATATTTATTCAATTATAAATGAGTGAAAATGTCAAATATTATAAATTGGTAATAATAGTTTCAATACAATGAATTAAAAATATGTGTTAACATGTGACACATTCAGGAATTATTTATAAAATTTAATGAATGATTAAATTAAATTACATTTAAAAAAATAGTAAAATGGTCAAATATTTTTCATTTACCCTCAAATGTATCCATAAATAGATCATTTTAATTAATTAAAAATTAATCCACAAAAAAATGCTAGAACACAATTAATTGGAAATAAGTTTTTAAAAAAATGTTGTGAAATGTGACACGTGTATAGTTGAGCTGTTTATGAATATTTATTCAATTATAAATGAGTGAAAATGTCAAATATTATAAATTGGTAATAATAGTTTCAATACAATGAATTAAAAATATGTGTTAACATGTGACACATTCAGGAATTATTTATAAAATGTAATGAATGGTTAAATTAAATTACATTTTAAAAAAATAGTAAAATGGTCAAATATTTTTAATTTACCCTAAAATGTATCCATAAATAGATCATTTTAATTCATTAAAAATTAATCCACAAAAAAATGCTAGAACACAATTAATTGGAAATAAGTTTTTAAAAAATGTTGTGAAATGTGACATGTGTATAGTTGAGCTGTTTATGAATATTTATTCAATTATAAATGAGTGAAAATGTCAAATATTATAAATTGGTAATAATAGTTTCAATACAATGAATTAAAAATATGTGTTAACATGTGACACATTCAGGAATTATTTATACAATTTAATGAATGATTAAATTAAATTACATTTAAAAAAATAGTAAAATGGTCAAATATTTTTAATTTACCCTAAAATGTATCCATAAATAAGATCATTTTAATTAATTAAAAATTAATCCACAAAAAATGCTAGAACACAATTAATTGGAAATAAGTTTAAAAAAAAATGTTGTGATATGTGACACGTGTATAGTTGAGCTGTTTATGAATATTTATTCAATTATAAATGAGTGAAAATGTCAAATATTATAAATTGGTAATAATAGTTTCAATACAATGAATTAAAAATATGTGTTAACATGTGACACATTCAGGAATTATTTATACAATTTAATGAATGGTTAAATTAAATTACATTTAAAAAAAAAATTTAAAAATGGAAAAATATTTTAAATTTATCCTAAAATGTATCCATAAATAGATCATTTTAATTAATTAAAAATTAATCCACAAAAAAATGCTAGACCACAATTAATTGGAAATAAGTTTAAAAAAAATGTTGTGAAATGTGACACGTGTATAGTTGAGCTGTTTATGAATAATTATTCAATTATAAATGAGTGAAAATGTCAAATATTATAAATTGGGCCTGAAATAAACCCTTGAATAAATAGTTTCAATACAATTTTAAATTGTGACACATTCAGGAATTATTTGTACAATTTAATGAATGATTAAATTAAATTACATTTAAAAAAAATAGTAAAATGGTCAAATATTTTTAATTTACCCTAAAATGTATCCATAAATAGATCATTTTAATTAATTAAAAATTAATCCACAAAAAAATGCTTGAACACAATTAATTGGAAATAAGTTTAAAAACAATGTTGTGAAATGTGACACGTGTATAGTTGAGCTGTTTATGAATATTTATTCAATTATAAATGAGTGAAAATGTCAAATATTATAAATTGGTAATAATAGTTTCAATACAATGAATTACA
>NC_084576.2:31485000-31550000 GCF_033978685.3 Nerophis lumbriciformis
AGACAAATCAGTATTTCTTCTAGATTTTTTTTTAAAGAAATTCAAAATACTTTGAAATAAGATTTAAATTTGATTCTACAGATTTTCTAGATTTGCCAGAATATTTTTTTTTGAATTTTAATCATAGTAAGTTTGAAGAAATATTTCACAAATATTCTTCGTCAAAAAACCAGAAGCTAAAACATTTATTATTCTTTACAATAATAAAAAAAATTTTTTTTACTTGAACATAGATTTAAATTGTCAGGAAAGAAGAGGAAGAAATTTAAAAGGTATATTTGTTTAAAAATCCTAAAATCATTTTTAAGGTTGTATTTTTTCTCTAAAATTGTATTTCTAAAAGTAATAAGAAGCAAAGTAAAAAATAAATGAATTTATTTAAACAAGTGAAGACCCATCCATCCATCCATTTTCTACCGCTTATTCCAAGTGAAGACCAAGTCTTTAAAATATTTTCGTGGATTTTCAAATTCTATTTGAGTTTTGTCTCTTTTAGAATTAAAAATGTCGAGCAAAGCGAGACCAGCTTGCTAGTAAATAAATACAATTTAAAAAATAGAGGCAGCTCACTGGTAAGTGCTGCTCTTTGAGCTATTTTTAGAACAGGCCAGCGGGCGACTGATCTGGTCCTTACGGGCTACCTGGTGACCGCGAGCACCGCGTTGGTGACCCCTGCCCTAGTATATACAATAATATAAACCAAGTCATTGTATTTCATTTAGGATTATTTCATATCTTCATTTAAATAAAAATATATTTTTTATCTTTTTTAGATACAGTCAATAAATAATGTGATCATGTATCATAACATGGAAATCTAAGAGAAGGTGTTGTGGATGATTGTGGACTGGGAATTGTTTTTATTTTATTTTTTTACACATTTTTATTAAAAAAAAAAAAAAAAAAGTTTTTCCGACGTATTACATTTTAGACGATTTCTCTTCTTAGTTATTATTTATCGGGCTGTAGAAAAGAGCCGCTCACAGGGCACAGAGGAGGCGTCAGTGCGACACAGTTGGCGTATCGGTCACGTGACCAAAACAGCTCATGATCGGTCACGTGACTTTCTAAAAGCGGTACGCGCACCGACACAGGGTTTCGCTCTATGAGCTCGACGCATGCGCCGATGCATCGGTGTTGCCGGACCCATCACTACCTGCAATAAGGCGCTTTTGGTAGCCATCCACAGAACTTTCCTCCAGAAGGTCTTATCTTTGTCCATGTGATGTCAGATGAAACAAAAATGGAGCTGTTTGGCCACAATACCCAGCAATATGTTTGGAGGAGAAAAGGTGAGGCCTTTAATTCCAGGAACACCAAACCTACCGTCAAGCATGGTGGTGGTAGTATCATGCTCTGGGCCTGTTTTGCTGCCAATGGAACTGGTGCTCTACAGAGAGTAAACGGGACAATGAAAAAGGAGGATTACCTCCAAATTCTTCAGGACAAGCTAAAATCATCAGCCCGGAGGTTGGGTGTTCCAGGACAATGACCCCAAACACACCTCAAAAGTGGTAAAGGAATGGCTAAATCAGGCTGGAATGAAGGTTTTTGGAATGGCCTTCCCAAAGTCCTGACTTAAAGGTGTGGACAATGCTGAAGAAACAAGTCCATGTCAGAAAACCAACACATTTAGCTGAACCGCACCAATTTTGTCAAGAGGAGTGGTCAAAAATCCAAGCAGAAGCTTGTGGATGGCTACCAAAAGCGCCTTATTGCAGGTAAACTTGCCATAATCAACATTGCTGTATGTATACTTTTGACCTAGCACATTTTCAGTAGAGCCATAATAAATTCATAAAAGAAGCACACTTCATGAATGTTTTTTTTGTGACCAACAAGTATGTGCTCCAATCACTCTTATCACAAAAAAATAAGAGTTGTAGAAATGATTGGAAACTCAAGACAATTTGATTGATTGATTGAAACTTGTATTAGTAGGTTGCACAGTACAGTACATATTCCGTACAATTGACCACTAAATGGTAACACCCCAATAAGTTTTTCAACTTGTTTAAGTCGGGGTCCACGTTAATCAATTCATGGTAACAGCATATATATATATATATATAGTGGGGCAAAAAAGTATTTAGTCAGCCACCAATTGTGCAAGTTTTCCCACTTAAAATGATGACAGAGGTCTGTAATTTTCATCATAGGTACACTTCAACTGTGAGAGACAGAATATGAAAAAAAATCCAGGAATTCACTTTGTAGGATTTTTAAATAATTTATTTGTAAATTAAGGTGGAAAATAAGTATTTGGTCAATAACAAAAATTCAACTCAATACTTTGTAATATAACCTTTGTTGGCAATAACAGAGGTCAAACGATTACTATAGGTCTTTACCAGGTTTGCACACACAGTAGCTGGTATTTTGGCCCATTCCTCCATGCAGATCTTCTCGAGAGCAGTGATGTTTTGGGGCTGTCGCCGAGCAACACGGACTTTCAACTCCCTCCACAGATTTTCTATGGGGTTGAGGTCTGGAGACTGGCTAGGCCACGCCAGGACTTTCAAATGCTTCTTACGGAGCCACTCCTTCGTTGCCCGGGCGGTGTGTTTGGGATCATTGTCATGCTGGAAGACCCAGCCACGTTTCATCTTCAAAGCTCTCACTGATGGAAGGAGGTTTTGGCTCAAAATCTTGCGATACATGGCCCCATTCATTCTTTCCTTAACACGGATCAGTCGGCCTGTCCCCTTAGCAGAAAAACAGCCCCAAAGCATGATGTTTCCACCCCCATGCTTCACAGTAGGTATGGTGTTCTTGGGATGCAACTCAGTATTTTTCTTCCTCCAAACACGATCACGTTGTGTAAATGGTAAATTAAAAGAGAATACAACAAATCCTTTTCAACTTATATTCAATTGAATAGACCGCAAAGACAAGATATTTAACGTTCCAACTGGAAAACGTTATTTTTTTGCAAAAATCAGCTCATTAGGAATTTGAAGCCTGCAACATGTTTCAAAAAAGCTGGCACAAGTGGCAAAAAAGACTGAGAAAGTTGAGGAATGCTCGTCAAAGACTTATTTGGAACATCCCACAGGTGAACAGGCTAATTGGGAACAGGTGGGTGCCATGATTGGGTATAAAAGCAAGGACGAGGCACTTTGTCAACAAATGCCTGAGCAAACTGTTTAAGAACAACATTTCTCAACCAGCTATTGCAAGTAATTTAGGGATTTCACCATCTACGCCCCGTAATATCATCACAAGGTTCAGAGAATCTGGAGAAATCACTGCACGTAAGTGGCAAGGCCCGGTACTGCATCAAAAAGCGACATCAGTGTGTAAAGGATATCACCACATGGGGAACACTTCAGAAAACCACTGTCAGTAACTACAGTTGGTCGCTACATCTGTAAGTGCAAGTTAAAACTCTACTATGCAAAGCCAAAGCCATTTATCAACAACACCCAGAAACATTTTCTTGTAGTTAACATTATGTTTTCACCTTTTCTTGTAGTTAACATGTTTTCACCTTTTCTTGTAGAATCTAAACATGAGCAGTCGAAGGAAAAAGGCGCCCCCCGTGAAGGTGGATGAGGATGCTAAAAAGAGGCTGGACTGGAACATGCTGGAGGACCGGCGGAACGAAGAGATCCAGGAGAGCGATGACCAAACCCCGACATGCTCCGGTCTCACCGCCTCGCTCGACATCCCCGTCGGCTCGCCTCAGTTGGCCGAGGAATTTCCCAGCTCCTCCGCCTCCCTGGCGCTCGCCGTGCTGCCCGCCTCCCGACTGGACCACGTCTGGAAGGCTCTCATCGGGGAGTTCCGCGTCCGGACGGCTTGGCTCCCGCCCGACCGCGAGCGCAGGGCGTTCACGTTGCACAAGATGGAGGAGCAGCTGTGCGTCAGCTTCGGCGGCGCCGAGGAGTCCGCTGAGACGCCCGATGGCGACACCTGCACGGCGGAGTGCAGCCTCACTCGGATCCCGCTGGAGGATTTGGACTGGCTGCAGAAGAGGAGGGTGGTGCAGCTTAGTCATGAAGAAGAAGACAACTCCTTCAAGGTACGAGGTAGACATCGACCCATACCTGATACGGTTATTAGTAGTCAAGAAGGAGGATAATCAATATTTGAAGCCAATATTAATTTGCAGTAAATGTTATTTAAACATGAATGTCAGTAAACAGGACAACACTTTGAATTATTTCTTTAACAATATTTTTTAGGAAAATATTGTGTACTACAATTTGGCGCTACTAAGACTGCGTGTGCAATTGAAAAGTGGTGCAGACCGCCTTACTTATATGAGGATTTTGTGTGCATGTGGGGCTTTCACCATGGAGATACTCATTTTCATGTTAGAACTTTTCTACCTGTGAGCGATGCACAGTACATGCCAAAAGTTTGGACACGCCTTCTCACTTATTTCCATGACTATTTACATTGTAGATTGTCACATCAAAACTATGAATGAACACATGTGGAGTTATGTACTTAACAAAAAAAGGTGAAATAACTGAAAACATGTTTTATATTCTAGTTTCTTCAAAATGGCCACCCTTTGCTCTGATTCGTGCTTTGCACACTCTTGGCATGCTCTCAGGGTGGATTAGTGGAATATCTTGCTTTATCAATGGGGTTGGGACCATCAGTTGTGTTGTCAATGAGGTGTGTCCGAACTTTTGGCCTGTAGATATATATATATATATATATATATATATATATATATATATGTATATATATATATATACTGTATATACAGTATATATATGTGTGTGTGTGTTTATATACAGTATATGTGTATGTGTGTGTATATATATATATATATATATATATATACGCATAAATATATATTCATATATATATATGTGTGTATATACAGTATATATATATGTTTATGTGTATATAAATATATATATATATATATATATATATATATATATATATATGTGTGTGTGTGTGTGTGTGTGTGTGTGTGTGTGTGTGTATATGTGTATGTGTATATATTTGTGTGTGTATATACAGTATATATATATGTTTATATGTACATGTATGTATATGTGTATATATATATATATATATATATATATATATATATATATGTGTGAGTGTGTGTGTGTATATATATATGTGTGTGTGTATATGTGTATGTGTATATATACTGTATATATATATATATGTGTGTGTATATATATATATGCGTATATATATATATATATATATATATACGCATATGAATATATTTATATATATATATATATATATGTGTGTGTATGTATACATATAGAATATAATATATACGTGTACATATATGTGTGTGTATATACAGTGTATATATATGTGTATATGTATATGTGTGTATATAAATATGTATATATACATATATATATGTATATATATGTGTATATAAATATATATATGTGTGTGTATATATGTATATATATATATATGTATATATATATATATATGTGTATTTATACATATATGTGTACATATACATATATACGTGTACATATACATATATATACATCTACATATACATATATATATACACGTGTACATATATGTGTGTGTGTATATATATATATATATGTATATGTATGTATATGTGTATATAAATATGTATACATCTGTATATATATATATATGTATATATACCTACATACGTATATGTATATATGTATATTTTTTAATGTTTTTGTGTTTTTAAATCTGTCCTGCGCAGCCTCTTAAGCAAATCATATTGTTGAAGTAGATGCCCATATCTGCTGTAAAGATTTACTTTAGAAAAGAAAAGTATTTAATACTTCTCTTGTTGCCTTATTTGTATTAGACTTTATTAAATGTTTTTGCTATAGTTTTCTTAAACTAAACCAGTTTTCTTTTAAGCCGTTTATCTATTTTACGGAGGAATGGAGTTAATCATAGAACTGGCACCCAATGTTATTAAAAAGTTTGGTATTTAGATCGAAGAATCGTTTTAAATCGAGAATTGATTACCACGAAGAATCCAATCGAATCGATACTGCCGATGTACGTCAATATGCCAAATATCAGCGCCGATAATCGCTTGATCCTTAGTATGAGGGAAGGACTTGAAAGTGTGTTAACATCTCGCTACTTCTGCCAGGTGGGGATTTACTTTCTTGAAAGCGCATTAGGGAAGCCGGACTTCCTCAGCGAGGGAAACGCTCGCAAGAAGAAAGCCAATCAGCTGGTGCAGAAGACCATGGCATATTTTTATGACTTCATCATCCCCGGTGAGCCGTGCGACGTCCTCACACCTGCACCACGCCTTCGCTGTCCGTCCTGACCTCTCTCCTTTCTCTCTCCACGTGTAGAAGTGGTGGACAACGAGGAGGGGGAGTGCGACACCGACCTGGAGAGGCAGAACGTGGAGGAGCTGTACGACTACGTCAGGCGTGTGCGCCAGGCCGAGAGCCAGGAGGAGAGCTTTGACGTTCAACACCAGGCTCTCCTCCCCGTCCTCAGGCCCTACCAGAGCCAGGCCGTCAACTGGATGCTGAGGAGGGAGAAGTTCCGGAACACGTCCTCCAAAGGTAAGACGTAAGACTTGAGGAAGGAACATTAGCAACTCTAAGCTGAGTCTGTTGGCACTTGAAGGAAAGTGCCATTAAAAAATGAACGCATTATTCACATGATTAACAAATTAAGTTAAAGTTAAAAAGTGTCATGACTTGGTCCTGGGTGTTTGTTTTTCCGGGATGCAACGGAAAGTTGGCACGGGCGAGACGGGAATGAAGGTACATGATTTATTTATATTTATCAAAAAAAAAAGGAATAAACAAAAAGCGTGCACAGAGGCGGAGAATAAACTATGAAACCAAAAGACTAGTGATGGGTCCGGCAACACCGATGCATCGGCGCATGCGTCGAGCTCATAGAGCGAAACCCTGTGTCGGTGCGCGTACCGCTTTTAGAAAGTCACGTGACCGATCATGAGCTGTTTTGGTCACGTGACCGATACGCGAACTGTGTCGCACTGACGCCTTCCTCTGTGCCCTGTGAGCGGCTCTTTTCTACAGCCGGAGAAATAATAACTAAGAAGAGAAAGCGTCTAAAATTGAATACGTTGGAAAAACTTCTTTTTTTTTTTTTAATAAAAATGTGTAAAAATAAATAAATAATAATTTCCAGGTCCACAAGCATCCTCATTCACAACACGTTCTCTTAGATTTCCATGTTATGATACATGTTCACATTATTTATTGACTGTATCTAAAAAAGACAAAAAATATATTTTTATTTAAATGAAGTTATGAAATAATCCTAAATGAAATACAATGACTTGGTTTATATTATTGTATATACTAGGTCAGTGGTTCTCAACCTTTTTTCAGCAATGTACCCCCTGTGAATTTTTTTTAAATTCAAGTACCCCCTAATCAGAGCAAAGCATTTTTGGTTGAAAAAAAAAAAGATGAAGTAAAATACAGCACTATGTCATCAGTTTCTGATTTATTAAATTGTATAACAGTGCAAAATATTGCTCATTTGTAGTGGTCTTTCTTGAACTATTTGGAAAAAAAGATATAAAAATAGCTAAAAACTTGTTGAAAAATAAACAAGTGATTCAAGTGATTCAATTATAAATTAAAGCTGCAAGCAGCATTGGTCGGGCCCGCGTATTTGGCAGGTGCTAGTCCTAAGTGTCCCAATACTTTTGTGTACTTTTAGTCTGAAGTGTCCCAAGACTTTTGTCTAGTGTACCTACCTTGTCTGCATTGTGTGGGCACGTTGGTAATTCCTGCTTTTAAGCAGCCATCTTAAAAAAACAGCAGCGCAGCAGCATCAGCGCAGCGGGTCTTTGAAGGGTCATAAAATCAAAACCGGAGCAGGTATTAAAAAGCTGTTTTGTTATTTCATACACAAGGGTTTAATCTCTCTCCTGTGTTAGTTTGAAGCCGAAACGACAAACGCGCTCAGAGGAGATAGTTTTTGAAGGAAGGTGACCGGTTTTTACAAAAAAATTGTTTTGAAGGGGGAATAGCAAACTTTCTGTTGATTTTTGCTGGGGGTTGTCAATTTATGAAATGTAGGTCTAAGTGAGACCTACATAGAGGTTTTTGTTTCATGTCTCTCCAACCTTCCCAGTAGGAGTTACAGGCAGTTTTGTCAGTTTTTTCATCCGAGGAGCAGTTTTTTGTGCGTTTTATTAGAAAATTGCGCTAGAGCACAATTTTGAGATTTGGGGTTAGGTTTTTTTATTAGATCACAATGTTTGCCAGTCGTGATGTTTGCGTTCAGTTTGGTGAGTTTTGAAGCATGTTAAGGGGGTCAAATTACAGCTCAAAGAGGCAAAAGTGACTGTTTTTAGTACTTTTTTGTCTTGAAGGGGGAATTGCCAACTTCCTGTTGATTTCTGCCCAAGAATGTACAATTATGAAATGTAGATCTAAGTCAGACCTACATAAAGGTTTTTGTTTCATGTCTCTCCGACCTTCCTAGTGGGAGTTACAGGCAGCGTAGTTTTGTATTCTTCCTAGGGGGCGCTAGAGCGCAATTTTGAGTTTTGGGGTTCGGTTTTTTTATTAAAAGGCAATTTTCGCAGGTCCTGATGTGTGGGTCAAATATGGTGAGTTTTGAAGCATGTTAAGTGGGTCAAATTAGTGCTCAAAGAGGCGGCGGAAGAAGAAAGAAAGAAAGAAAGAAAGAATAATAATAAAACCTTAGAAAAACAATAGGTCCTTATGTCCCATTGCATAAGGACTCCCTTTGGGAGTCCTTATGCAATGGGCCATTGCGGGCCCTAATAAAGATTTCTACACATAGAAGTAATCATCAACTTAAAGTGCCCTCTTTGGGGATTGTATTAGAGATCCATCTGGATTCATCAACTTAATTCTAAACATTTATTCACAAAAAAAATAAATCTTTAACATCAATATTTATGGAACATGTCCACAAAAAACCTAGCTGTCAACACTGAATATTGCCTTGTTGCATTTCTTTTCACATTTCTTTTTGACAGACATTTTAGTGACAAACCTGAGCTTGTGCTTCACTGAGTTTATGAACTTACAGTCATATTTTGTTGAAGTATTATTCAATAAATATATTTATAAAGGATTTTTGAATTGTTGCTATTTTTAGAATATTTTTAAAAAATCTCACGTACCCCTTGGCATACCTTCAAGTACCCCCAGGGGTACACGTACCCCCATTTGAGAACCACTGTACTAGGTCATAAAATCAGTGTCAGTTGAGTCGGTCCATAGGTTGCCTGTAGGGATTTTTAATGTCCAGCAGATGTCAGTATTTAGTGACACAGTATCGACACAGTATCAATACAGTTTTGCAATGTGCCGAAACGCTTCATGAGGCCTCATCAACCCATCACTACAAAAGACTATAGCAAAAAAGTACAAACAAAAAACACGCACAATGGCGGAGAACAAACTATGAAACCAAAAAGACTATAAACATGGAACAAAAACTTACTTGGCTTGGACAGAAATAGTTGCTTGAGGAATTGACATGGAAAGAAGTAACAGGCATGGACAGAGCATAAATGTGGTGATGTCGTCAGGACGAACAACAGAAAATGAAAAGCTTAAATAACACAGACATGATTAACGAAAACAGGTGCGTGACTCAAGACGTGAAACAGGTGCGTGACGTGACAGTTGAAAACTAATGGTTGCTATGGTGACAAACAAGAGTGCACAATGAGTCCAAACGTGGAACAGGTGAAACTAATGGGTAATCATGCAAACAAGACAAGGGAGTGAAAAGCCAGAAACTAAACAAAACATGACTTAAAACAAAACATGATTACACAGACATGACAAAAAGTATCCATCCATCCATCCATCCATTTTCTACCGCTTATTCCCTTTGGGGTCGCGGGGGGCGCTGGAGCCTATCTCAGCTACAATCGGGCGGAAGGCGGGGTACACCCTGGACAAGTCGCCACCTCATCGCAGATGACAAAAAGTATATTGTTATTTATACATTTTAGAAAATAAGCTATAAAAACCTTTATGTAAAGTATTTTGCTATTTATCTATACGCAATGCAACCGTTATTGTGCAATATGTATAATTGTGTGAATGCTCCAGAACATTCACACATATGCTTTTCTACACCAAAATTCATCTATTTATTCAACTTCTTCTTCTCCAGATTTTGGCGCGCTCTACCTTCCACATTTTTCACCCGATTCAAACCGTTCCAACTTCAAACTCTTCAGCCTATTTGGAAATTGTGGGCTTTTCCTTGACAAATTCCAAAAAATTCCCAGATATTCCCAGAATTCCAGGTTTTCCAGGACATTTTTCCCCATTCAAAATGAATTGGCCATTTTTCAAACTTCCACCATTTCCACGTTTTTCAACAAATTCAAACCATTCCACCATCAACACATTCCACCATCCTGGAAATGTAAACTATTATTTTTCCAAGTTCAAAAAGATTCCAGGATTTTCCAGAATTCCTGGTTTTCCAAAGCCCTATTTACACCCTTTTTTCAATCGACTACTTCTCCCACATTTTTCAACCGTTCCACCGTCAAAACATTCCTCTTAATTAGGACAAAAAAACTAAGTTGTTTTTTGAACTGGAAAAATTCCCGGTTTTCCCGAAATTCCAGGAATTCCGTAATACCATTTCTCAATTCAACATGTTACGGCTTCAAAATTTCTCAAATGATTTGAAAAAATCCAATACCAACCATTTCAACTTATTCAGACCATTCCAGTTTTTTTTTACCATTTTCCAAAAAATTCCCGCTTTTCCCGAAATTCACCAATTTTTGGGAAATTCCCAAACTTCCACCATTCTCACATTTTTCAACCTATTCAAACCATTCCACCTTCAACATATTCCACTCATCCTGGACATTCAAACTACCCTTTTTCCAAGTTCCAAAAAATTCCAGGAATTGACGGAATTCATGGTTTTCCAAACCCTATTTCCACCCTTTTATTCTGGCGACTACTCCTCCCACATTTTTCAACCCACTTCAACCATTCCACCGTCAAAACATTCCTCTTAATTAGTGCAAAAAAACAAAGTTGTTTTCTGAACTGGAAAAATTCCCGGTTTTCCCGAAATTCCAGGAATTCCGTAATACCATTTCTCAATTCAACATGTTACTGCTTCAACATTTCTCCATTGATTTGACCAATTCCAACACCAACCATTTCAACGTATTCAGACCATTCCAGTTTTTTACCATTTTCCAAAAAATTCCCGCTTTTCCCGAAATTCCCCAATTTTTGGGAAATTCCCAGACTTCCACCATTCTCATATTTTTCAACCTATTCAAACCATTCTACCTTCAACATATTCCACTCATCCTGGACATTCAAACTACCCTTTTTCCAAGTTAAAAAAAATTCCAGGAATTCCCTGTTTTCCAAACCCTATTTCCACCCTTTTTTTTCTGGCGACTACTCCTTCCACATTTTTCAACCCACTTCAACCGTTCCACCGTCAAAACATTCCTCCTAATCAGGACAAAAAACGTAGTTGTCTTTTGAACAGGAAAAATTCCCGGTTTTCCCGAAATTCCGTAATACTATTTCTCTATTCAACATGTTACTACTTCAACATTTTTCAAACTTCCACCATTTCCAAATTTTTCAACAAATTCAAACCATTCCACCATCAACACATTCCACCATCCTGGAAATTTAAACTATAATTTTTTCCAAGTTCAAAAAAATTCCAGGATTTTCCAGAATTCCTGGTTTTCCAAAGCCCTATTTCCACCCTTTTTTCTGTCGACTACTCCTCCCACATTTTTCAACCGTTCCACCGTCAAAACATTCCTCTTAATTAGGACAAAAAACCAAGTTGTTTTTTGAACTGGAAAAATTCCCGGTTTTCCCGAAATTCCAGGAATTCCGTAATACCATTTCTCAATTCAACATGTTACGGCTTCAACATTTCTCAAATGATTTGAAAAAATCCAATACCAACCATTTCAACTTATTCAGACCATTCCAGTTTACCATTTTCCAAAAAATTCCCGCTTTTCACGAAATTCCCCAATTTTTGGGAAATTCCCAAACTTCCATCATTCTCACATTTTTCAACCTATTCAAACCATTCCACCTTCAACATATTCCACTCATCCTGGAAATTCAAACTACCCTTTTTCCAAGTTAAAAAAATTCCAGGAATTGCCGGAATTCCCTGTTTTCCAAACCCAATTTCCACCCTTTTTTCGGTCGACTACTCCTCCCACATTTTTCAACCCACTTCAACTGTTCCACCGTCAAAACATTCCTCTTAATTAGTGCAAAAAAACAAAGTTGTTTTCTGAACTGGAAAAATTCCCGGTTTTCCCGAAATTCCAGGAATTCCGTAATACCATTTCTCAATTCAACATGTTACTGCTTCAACATTTCTCCATTGATTTGACCAATTCCAACACCAACCATTTCAATGTATTCAGACTATTCCAGTTTTTTACCATTTTCCAAAAAATTCCCGCTTTTCCCGAAATTCCCCAATTTTTGGGAAATTCCCAGACTTCCACCATTCTCATATTTTTCAACCTATTCAAACCATTCTACCTTCAACATATTCCACTCATCCTGGACATTCAAACTACCCTTTTTCCAAGTTAAAAAAAATTCCAGGAATTCCCTGTTTTCCAAACCCTATTTCCACCCTTTTTTTTCTGGCGACTACTCCTTCCACATTTTTCAACCCACTTCAACCGTTCCACCGTCAAAACATTCCTCCTAATCAGGACAAAAAACGTAGTTGTCTTTTGAACAGGAAAAATTCCCGGTTTTCCCGAAATTCCGTAATACTATTTCTCTATTCAACATGTTACTACTTCAACATTTTTCAAACTTCCACCATTTCCAAATTTTTCAACAAATTCAAACCATTCCACCATCAACACATTCCACCATCCTGGAAATTTAAACTATAATTTTTCCAAGTTCAAAAAAATTCCAGGATTTTCCAGAATTCCTGGTTTTCCAAAGCCCTATTTCCACCCTTTTTTCTGTCGACTACTCCTCCCACATTTTTCAACCGTTCCACCGTCAAAACATTCCTCTTAATTAGGACAAAAAACCAAGTTGTTTTTTGAACTGGAAAAATTCCCGGTTTTCCCGAAATTCCAGGAATTCCGTAATACCATTTCTCAATTCAACATGTTACGGCTTCAACATTTCTCAAATGATTTGAAAAAATCCAATACCAACCATTTCAACTTATTCAGACCATTCCAGTTTACCATTTTCCAAAAAATTCCCGCTTTTCACGAAATTCCCCAATTTTTGGGAAATTCCCAAACTTCCACCATTCTCACATTTTTCAACCTATTCAAACCATTCCACCTTCAACATATTCCACTCATCCTGGAAATTCAAACTACCCTTTTTCCAAGTTAAAAAAATTCCAGGAATTGCCGGAATTCCCTGTTTTCCAAACCCTATTTCCACCCTTTTTTCGGTCGACTACTCCTCCCACATTTTTCAACCCACTTCAACTGTTCCACCGTCAAAACATTCCTCTTAATTAGTACAAATAACTAAGTTGTTTTTTGAACTGGGAAAAATTCCCGGTTTTCCCGAAATTCCAGGAATTCCGTAACACCATTTCTCAATTCAACATGTTACTGCTTCAACATTTCTCAAATTATTTGAAAAAATCCAATACCAACCATTTCAACTTATTCAGACCATTCCAGTTTTTTTTTTACCATTTTTCAAAAAATTCCCTCTTTTCCCGAAATTCCCCAATTTTTGGGAAATTCCCAAACTTCCACCATTCTCACATTTTTCAACCTATTCAAACCATTCCACCTTCAACATATTCCACTCATCCTGGACATTCAAACTACCCTTTTTTCAAGTTAAAAAAAATTCCAGGAATTGCCGGAATTCCCTGTTTTCCAAACCCTATTTCCACCCTTTTTTCGGTCGACTACTCCTCCCACATTTTTCAACCCACTTCAACCGTTCCACCGTCAAAACATTCCTCTTAATTAGTACAAAAAACTAAGTTGTTTTTTGAACTGGAAAAATTCCCGGTTTTCCCGAAATTCCAGGAATTCCGAAATACAATTTCTCAATTCAACATGTTACTGCTTCAACATTTCTCCATTGATTTGAAAAATTCCAATACCAACTCTCTCAACCTATTCAGACTATTCAAGTATTTTACCATTTTCAAAACAATTCCCGCTTTTCCCGAAATTCCCCAATTTTTGGGAAATTCCCAAACTTCCACCATTCTCACATTTTTTAACCTATTCAAACTATACCACTTTCAACATATTCCACTCATCCTGGACATTCAAACTACCATTTTTTCAAGTTAAAAAAAATTCCAGGAATTGCCGGAATTCCCTGTTTTCCAAACCCTATTTCCACCCTTTTTTTTCTGGCGACTACTCCTTCCACATTTTTCAACCCACTTCAACCGTTCCACCGTCAAAACATTCCTCCTAATCAGGACAAAAAACGTAGTTGTCTTTTGAACAGGAAAAATTCCCGGTTTTCCCGAAATTCCGTAATACTATTTCTCTATTCAACATGTTACTACTTCAACATTTTTCAAACTTCCACCATTTCCACGTTTCTCAACAAATTCAAACCATTCCACCATCAACACATTCCACCACCAACTATAATTTTTCCAAGTTCAAAAAAATTCCAGGATTTTCCAGAATTCTTGGTTTTCCAAAGCCCTATTTCCACCTTTTTTTCGGTCGACTACTCCTCCCACATTTTTCAACCGTTCCACCGTCAAAACATTCCTCTTAATTAGGACAAAAAACTAAGTTGTTTTTTGAACTGGAAAAATTCCCGGTTTTCCCGAAATTCCAGGAATTCCGTAATACCATTTCTCAATTCAACATGTTACGGCTTAAAAATTTCTCAAATGATTTGAAAAAAATCCAATACCAACCATTTCAACTTATTCAGACCATTCCAGTTTTTTACCATTTTCCCAAAAATTCCCGCTTTTCCCGAAATTCCCCAATTTTTGGGAAATTCCCAAACTTCCACCATTCTCACATTTTTCAACCTATTCAAACCATTCCACCTTCAACATATTCCACTCATCTTGGACATTCAAACTACCCTTTTTTCAAGTTAAAAAAAATTCCAGGAATTGCCGGAATTCCCTGTTTTCCAAACCCTATTTCCGCCCTTTTTTCGGTCGACTACTCCTCCCACATTTTTCAACCCACTTCAACCGTTCCACCGTCAAAACATTCCTCTTAATTAGTACAAAAAACCAAATTGTTTTTTGAACTGGAAAAATTCCCAGTTTTCCCGAAATTCCAGGAATTCCGTAATACCATTTCTCAATTCAACATGTTACGGCTTCAAAATTTCTCAAATAATTTGAAAAAATCCAATACCAACCATATCAACTTATTCAGACCATTCCAGTTTTTTTACCATTTTCCCAAAAATTCCCTCTTTTCCCGAAATTCCCCAATTTTTGGGAAATTCCCAAACTTCCACCATTCTCACATTTTTCAACCTATTCAAACCATTCCACCTTCAACATATTCCACTCATCCTGGACATTCAAACTACCCTTTTTCCAAGTTAAAAAAAATTCCAGGAATTGCCGGAATTCCCTGTTTTCCAAACCCTATTTCCACCCTTTTTTTTCTGGCGACTACTCCTTCCACATTTTTCAACCCACTTCAACCGTTCCACCGTCAAAACATTCCTCTTTATTAGTGCAAAAAAACAAAGTTGTTTTCTGAACTGGAAAAATTCCCGGTTTTCCCGAAATTCCATGATCTCCGTAATACCATTTCTCAATTCAACATGTTACTGCTTCAACATTTCTCCATTGATTTGACCAATTCCAACACCAACCATTTCAACGTATTCAGACCATTCCAGTTTTTTACCATTTTCCAAAAAATTCCCTCTTTTCCCGAAATTCCCCAATTTTTGGGAAATTCCCAAACTTCCACCATTCTCACATTTTTCAACCTATTCAAACCATTCCACCTTCAACATTTTCCACTCATCCTGGACATTCAAACTACCCTTTTTTCAAGTTAAAAAAAATTCCAGGAATTGCCGGAATTCCCTGTTTTCCAAACCCTATTTCCACCCTTTTTTTTCTGGCGACTCCTCCTCCCACATTTTTCAACCCACTTCAACCGTCCCGCCGTCAAAACATTCCGCTTTATTAGTACAAAAAAACAAAGTTGTTTTTTGAAATGGAAAAATTCCCGGTTTTCCCGAAATTCCAGGAATTCCGTAATACCATTTCTCAATTCAACATGTTACTGCTTCAACATTTCTCCATTGATTTGACCAATTCCAACACCAACCATTTCAACTTATTCACACCATTCCAGTTTTTTACCATTTTCCAAAAAACTCCCTCTTTTCCCGAAATTCCCCAATTTTTGGGAAATTCCCAAACTTCCACCATTTTCACATTTTTCAACCTATTCAAACGATTCCACCTTCAACATATTCCACTCATCCTGGACATTCAAACTACCCTTTTTCCAAGTTCCAAAAAATTCCAGGAATTGACGGAATTCACGGTTTTCCAAACCCTATTTCCACCCTTTTTTTCTGGCGACTACTCCTTCCACATTTTTCAACCCACTTCAACCATTCCACCGTCAAAAAATTCCTCTTAATTAGTGCAAAAAAACAAAGTTGTTTTCTGAACTGGAAAAATTCCCGGTTTTCCCAAAATTCCAGGAATTCCGTAAGACCATTTCTCAATTCAACATGTTACTGCTTCAACATTTCTCAAATGATTTGAAAAAATCCAATACCAACCATTTCAACTTATTCAGACCATTCCAGTTTACCATTTTCCCAAAAATTCCCGCTTTTCCCGAAATTCCCCAATTTTTGGGAAATTCCCAAACTTCCACCATTCTCATATTTTTCAACCTATTCAAACCATTCCACCTTCAACATATTCCACTCATCCTGGACATTCAAACTACCCTTTTTCCAAGTTCCAAAAAATTCCAGGAATTGACGGAATTCACGGTTTTCCAAACCCTATTTCCACCCTTTTTTCTGGCGACTACTCCTTCCACATTTTTCAACCCACTTCAACCATTCCACCGTCATAACATTCCTCTTAATTAGTGCAAAAAAACAAAGTTGTTTTCTGAACTGGAAAAATTCCCGGTTTTCCCGAAATTCCAGGAATTCCGTAATACCATTTCTCAATTCAACATGTTACTGCTTCAACATTTCTCCATTGATTTGACCAATTCCAACACCAACCATTTCAACTTATTCACACCATTCCAGTTTTTTACCATTTTCCAAAAAACTCCCTCTTTTCCCGAAATTCCCCAATTTTTGGGAAATTCCCAAACTTCCACCATTTTCACATTTTTCAACCTATTCAAACGATTCCACCTTCAACATATTCCACTCATCCTGGACATTCAAACTACCCTTTTTCCAAGTTCCAAAAAATTCCAGGAATTGACGGAATTCACGGTTTTCCAAACCCTATTTCCACCCTTTTTTTCTGGCGACTACTCCTTCCACATTTTTCAACCCACTTCAACCATTCCACCGTCAAAAAATTCCTCTTAATTAGTGCAAAAAAACAAAGTTGTTTTCTGAACTGGAAAAATTCCCGGTTTTCCCAAAATTCCAGGAATTCCGTAAGACCATTTCTCAATTCAACATGTTACTGCTTCAACATTTCTCAAATGATTTGAAAAAATCCAATACCAACCATTTCAACTTATTCAGACCATTCCAGTTTACCATTTTCCCAAAAATTCCCGCTTTTCCCGAAATTCCCCAATTTTTGGGAAATTCCCAAACTTCCACCATTCTCATATTTTTCAACCTATTCAAACCATTCCACCTTCAACATATTCCACTCATCCAGGACATTCAAACTACCCTTTTTCCAAGTTAAAAAAAATTCCAGGAATTCCCTGTTTTCCAAACCCTATTTACACCCTTTTTTTTTCTGGCGACTACTCCTTCCACATTTTTCAACCCACTTCAACTGTTCCACCGTCAAAACATTCCTCCTAATCAGGACAAAAAACATAGTTGTCTTTTGAACAGGAAAAATTCCCGGTTTTCCCGAAATTCCGTAATACTATTTCTCTATTCAACATGTTACTACTTCAACATTTTTCAAACTTCCACCATTTCCAAATTTTTCAACAAATTCAAACCATTCCACCATCAACACATTCGACCATCCTGGAAATTTAAACTATAATTTTACCAAGTTCAAAAAAATTCCAGGATTTCCCAGAATTCCTGGTTTTCCAAAGCCCTATTTCCACCCTTTTTTCTGTCGACTACTCCTCCCACATTTTTCAACCGTTCCACCGTTAAAACATTCCTCTTAATTAGTACAAAAAACTAATTTTTTGAACTGGAAAAAATCCCGGTTTTCCCGAAATTCCAGGAATTCCGTAACACCATTTCTCAATTCAACATGTTACGGCTTCAAAATTTCTCAAATGATTTGAAAAAATCCAATACCAACCTTTCAACTTATTCAGACCATTCCAGTTGTTTACCATTTTCCAAAAAATTCCCTCTTTTCCCGAAATTCCCCAATTTTTGGGAAATTCCCAAACTTCCACCATTCTCATATTTTTCAACCTATTCAAACCATTCCACCTTCAACATATTCCACTCATCCTGGACATTCAAACTACCCTTTTTCCAAGTTAAAAAGAATTCCAGGAATTGCCGGAATTCCCTGTTTTCCAAACCCTATTTCCACCCTTTTTTTCTGGCGACTACTCCTTCCACATTTTTCAACCCACTTCAGCCGTTCCACCGTCAAAACATTCCTCCTAATCAGGACAATTTAAACTATAATTTTTCCAAGTTCAAAAAAATTCCAGGATTTTCCAGAATTCCTGGTTTTCCAAAGCCCTATTTCCACCCTTTTTTCGGTCGACTACTCCTCCCACATTTTTCAACCGTTCCACCGTCAAAACATTCCTCTTAATTAGGACAAAAAATTAAGTTGTTTTTTGAACTGGAAAAATTCCCGGTTTTCCCGAAATTCCAGGAATTCCGTAATACCATTTCTCAATGTTACGGCTTCAAAATTTCTCAAATGATTTGAATAAATCCAATACCAACCATTTCAACTTATTCAGACCATTCCAGTTTTTTACCATTTTCCAAAAAATTCCCTCTTTTCCCGAAATTCCCCAATTTTTGGGAAATTCCCAAACTTCCACCATTCTCACATTTTTCAACCTATTCAAACCATTCCACCTTCAACATATTCCACTCATCCTGGACATTCAAACTACCCTTTTTCCAAGTTAAATTTTTTTTCCAGGAATTGCCGGAATTCCTTGTTTTTCAAACCCTATTTCCACCCTTTTTTTTCTGGCGACTACTCCTCCCACATTTTTCAACCCACTTCAACCGTTCCACCGTCAAAACATTCCTCTTAATCAGGACAAAAAACATAGTTGTCTTTTGAACAGGAAAAATTCCCATTTTTCCCGAAATTCCAGGATCTCCGTAATACTATTTCTCAATTCAACATGTTACTGCTTCAACATTTCTCCATTGATTTGAACAATTCCAACACCAACCATTTCAACGTATTCAGACCATTCAAGTTTTTTACCAATTATCCCAAAAATTCCCGATTTTCCCGAAATTCCCCAATTTTTAGCAAATTCCCAAACTTCCACCATTCTCACATTTTTCAACCTATTCAAACCATTCCACCTTCAACATATTCCACTCATCCTGGACATTCAAACCACCCTTTTTCCAAGTTCCCAAAAATTCCAGGAATTGACGGAATTCACGGTTTTCCAAACCCTATTTCCACCCTTTTTTTCTGGCGACTAATCCTTCCACATTTTTCAACCCACTTCAACCGTCCCACCGTCAAAACATTCCGCTTTATTAGTACAAGAAAAACAAAGTTGTTTTTTGAAATGGAAAAATTCCCGGTTTTCCCGAAATTCCAGGAATTCCGTAATGCCATTTCTCAATTCAACGTGTTACTGCTTCAACATTTCTCCACCGATTTGAAAAATTCCAACACCAACCATTTCAACGTATTCAGACCATTCAAGTTTTTTACCAATTATCCCAAAAATTCCCGATTTTCCCGAAATTCCCCAATTTTTAGCAAATTCCCAAACTTCCACCATTCTCACATTTTTCAACCTATTCAAACCATTCCACCTTCAACATATTCCACTCATCCTGGACATTCAAACCACCCTTTTTCCAAGTTCCCAAAAATTCCAGGAATTGACGGAATTCACGGTTTTCCAAACCCTATTTCCACCCTTTTTTTCTGGCGACTACTCCTTCCACATTTTTCAACCCACTTCAACCGTCCCACCGTCAAAACATTCCGCTTTATTAGTACAAGAAAAACAAAGTTGTTTTTTGAAATGGAAAAATTCCCGGTTTTCCCGAAATTCCAGGAATTCCGTAATACCATTTCTCAATTCAACGTGTTACTGCTTCAACATTTCTCCACCGATTTGAAAAATTCCAACACCAACCATTTCAACTTATTCAGACCATTCAAGTTTTTTTTTTTTACCATTTTCCAAAAAATTCCAACTTTTCCTGAAATTCCCCAACTATTGGAAAATTCCCATTGAAATGAATGGGACATTCTTCAAAGTTCCACAACTTCCACATTTTTCATCTGATTCAAACTGTTCCAACTTCAAACTGTTCAGCCTATTCGGAAATTGTGGGCTTTTCCTTGACCAATTCCAAAAATTCCCAGATATTCCAAGAATTCCAGGTTTTCCAGGACAATTTTCCCATTCAAAATGAATTGGCCATTTTTCAAACTTCCACCATTTCTCACATTTTTCAACCTATTCAAACCATTCCACCTTCAACATATTCCACTCATCCTGGACATTCAAACTACCCTTTTTCCAAGTTCCAAAAAATTCCAGGATTTTCCAGAATTCCTGGTTTTCCAAACCCTCTTTCCACCCTTTTTTCAGTCGAATACTCCTCCCACATTTTTCAACCCACTTCAAGCGTTCCACCGTCAAAACATTCCTCTTAATTAGAATAAACACACCTGAGAGACTTTGATAAATGTGCAGTTTAGTTTATGAGCGGCGCTAACGAGATATTCACTTTCTTTCTTTGCAGAGCATTCACTGCATTTCCTGTGGCGTGAGTTGGTGACCATGTGCGGCAAGAAGCTCTTCTACAACCCTTTCACCGGCTGGTGAGCGCCTCCGTCGCCCCGGCTGCTTTCCAACTCTTTCTTCATCATTCGCACGCATTGTTCCATTCCAGTCTCATCCGTGGCTTCCCCCTCGCCGGCGTGGAGCGGCCCGGCGGGATCCTGGCCGACGAGATGGGCTTGGGAAAGACGGTAGAGGTCCTCGCCCTCATTCTCTCTCACAGCCGCCAGGATGTCCGGCAGGAGGCGCTCACCCTGCCTGTGGTGAGGAGCAACATTCATTACAAAGTGAACGTGCTAATGGCTGCTTTTGTTTTTGTTGACAACCGCTTGTGTCGACAAAATGTGACGGCCTATAATGATCCATTCTCCTTCGGTGTCTGAACAAAGCCACAAGTATTGTGCAAATGGATGTTTTCTTTACAGGTAAAAGCCAGTAAATTAGAATATTTTGAAAAACTTGATTTATTTCAGTAATTGCATTCAAAAGGTGTAACTTGTACATTATATTTATTCATTGCACACAGACTGATGCATTCAAATGTTTATTTCATTTAATTTTGATGATTTGAAGTGGCAACAAATGAAAATCCAAAATTCCGTGTGTCACAAAATTAGAATATTACTTAAGGCTAATACAAAAAAGGGATTTTTAGAAATGTTGGCCAACTGAAAAGTATGAAAATGAAAAATATGAGCATGTACAATACTCAATACTTGGTTGGAGCTCCTTTTGCCTCAATTACTGCGTTAATGCGGCGTGGCATGGAGTCGATGAGTTTCTGGCACTGCTCAGGTGTTATGAGAGCCCAGGTTGCTCTGATAGTGGCCTTCAACTCTTCTGCGTTTTTGGGTCTGGCATTCTGCATCTTCCTTTTCACAATACCCCACAGATTTTCTATGGGGCTAAGGTCAGGGGAGTTGGCGGGCCAATTTAGAACAGAAATACCATGGTCCGTAAACCAGGCATGGGTAGATTTTGCACTGTGTGCAGGCGCCAAGTCCTGTTGGAACTTGAAATCTCCATCTCCATAGAGCAGGTCAGCAGCAGGAAGCATGAAGTGCTCTAAAACTTGCTGGTAGACGGCTGCGTTGACCCTGGATCTCAGGAAACAGAGTGGACCGACACCAGCAGATGACATGGCACCCCAAACCATCACCCAACCATGCAAATTTTGCATTTCCTTTGGAAATCGAGGTCCCAGAGTCTGGAGGAAGACAGGAGAGGCACAGGATCCACGTTGCCTGAAGTCTAGTGTAAAGTTTCCACCATCAGTGATGGTTTGGGGTGCCATGTCATCTGCTGGTGTCGGTCCACTCTGTTTCCTGAGATCCAGGGTCAACGCAGCCGTCTACCAGCAAGTTTTAGAGCACTTCATGCTTCCTGCTGCTGACCTGCTCTATGGAGATGGAGATTTCAAGTTCCAACAGGACTTGGCGCCTGCACACAGCGCAAAATCTACCCGTGCCTGGTTTACGGACCATGGTATTTCTGTTCTAAATTGGCCCGCCAACTCCCCTGACCTTAGCCCCATAGAAAATCTGTGGGGTATTGTGAAAAGGAAGATGCAGAATGCCAGACCCAAAAACGCAGAAGAGTTGAAGGCCACTATCAGAGCAACCTGGGCTCTCATAACACCTGAGCAGTGCCAGAAACTCATCGACTCCATGCCACGCCGCATTAACGCAGTAATTGAGGCAAAAGGAGCTCCAACCAAGTATTGAGTATTGTACATGCTCATATTTTTCATTTTCATACTTTTCAGTTGGCCAACATTTCTAAAAATCCCTTTTTTGTATTAGCCTTAAGTAATATTCTAATTTTGTGACACACGGAATTTTGGATTTTCATTTGTTGCCACTTCAAATCATCAAAATTAAATGAAATAAACATTTGAATGCATCAGTCTGTGTGCAATGAATAAATATAATGTACAAGTTACACCTTTTGAATGCAATTACTGAAATAAATCAAGTTTTTCAAAATATTCTAATTTACTGGCTTTTACCTGTATTTTGACATCAAATGTGAGCCAAAAAATATCATCCATTCTCTTTCAGTGTCTGAACAAAGTCACAAGTAAATGTGCAAATGGATAGTTTTGAAAATGTGACAACCCAAAATGATCTTCCATTCTCTTTCAGTTTCTGAACAAATTCACAAGTAGATAGGATATGCAAATTGCTAGTTTTGTTTGTGTCCACAACTACTTATGTTGACATAACGTGTGCAAATAAACATGATCACCCATTCTCCTTCAGTCTCCGAACTAACTCACAAAACCCAATAGTAGCTTTGTTTATGTCGACAAACTGCGAGCACAAAAAATAATCACCCATGTTCCTTGAGTCTCTGAACAAACTCACAAGTAAATGTACAATTGGCTAGTCTTTGTCAGGTTCAAACACTGATGACATTTATTAAACAAGACAAGAAGCAAGGAATTAAACAGAGACAGAATTCAATGTAGCTCAATGGAGGAGAAATGCATAGACACTGTACCCTTTACAGTGTTGTCCCACGCTCTGGAGTTTCCCTGATTACATGGCAACATCTGTTTCTAAAGGGACGGGGGTCGTAAACAGCCATCGCCTTTTGGTTACAAAACAGTTCAAAGAAAAGGTCGGTTCAAAGAAAAGGTCGTAAACAGCCGTTGCCCTCGGTCACAAAAGTGATGTAGATTGTAGATCTCGGGTCAAGATAAAATCTTCCTGTGGATTACAATACATCAAAGAAACCGACACCTTCATGTTGCTTCCCATCCTACACAGTGGAGTTTTACAAGCCTTTTGCTAGTAGGATCAAAGGCCACACAAAGTTTTGTGATAAGTTAGATACAATTATTCTGACAGTTTTGTTTACTTATAACAAATGCTGGACGATTAAACTATTTGCTTTTTTTCAGGGACAGTGTGTGAATTATTTTGTGCCTCCTCCGCCGCTGGAGACAGAGAAAATCATCCATTGTAAGCAGGAAGTGCCGCCAAAAACAAGAATCTCTCACCCGGGTACGTCTTATATTCTTCTCTTTATTTT
Organism: Nerophis lumbriciformis; assembly: GCF_033978685.3. Classification (NCBI taxonomy): domain Eukaryota; kingdom Metazoa; phylum Chordata; class Actinopteri; order Syngnathiformes; family Syngnathidae; genus Nerophis; species Nerophis lumbriciformis. The sequence goes on from NC_084576.2 coordinate 31,509,137, forward strand.
CACTGACATGTTCAAAACAATTCGAGCTCTTCAAAAAGGCGTAACTCTTGTCCTCCGCAGCCGTCCGCCTGATGCTGTTGACCGCCATCAAGGAAATGCGCTCAGGCAAAGGCGCCTCCATCAACGCCGTCTTCACGTACATCCGCGCCACGTACGGCTACGACCTGCTGAAGAACCGCAGCCACATGAAGAAGACGTTGGCCAAGCTGATGGAGGAGGGCATGGTGACGCAGGTCAAAGGGCGTGGCTTGGCGGGCTCCTTTCGGCTAGGGAAGAACTACAGGGAGACCAAGAAGACCAGTCCGGGAACTCCCAAATCTGTAAGGAAAAACACACAACTTTTATTGTTTAAAAAAAAAATTAAAAAAAAATTAAATATTTATTTATTGTTTTATTTATTACATTTTTATATATATTTTTTATAAATGTTTTAATATTTTTTATTTATAAAAAAACATTTTATAGTTTTTTTTTGTTTTTTTGTAACTTTTATATTTATTTTATCACAGCTTTATTATGGGACTTTCAAACTGTAGTCCAACCCGATAGGTACTCTGGCTCATCTAGTGGTAGTTTTTTGTTAAAAATAAAAATATTAGTCGGGATTTTTTCTAAGTGTCAAAAAGTCGGAATTTTTTTCGTCAAAAAGTTGGGATTTTTTAAAAGTGTCAAAAAATCTAAAACATTTTTCTCAAAAAGGCGTGATTTTTTCGAAGTGTCAAAAAGTCACAAACTTTTTCGAAGTGTCAAAAAGTCGGAAATTTTTTCGTCAAAAAGTCGGGATTTTTTCTAAGTGTCAAAAAGGCGGGATTTGTTCTAAGTGTAAAAAAAGTGGGATTTTTTTCTAAGTGTCAAAAAGTCGGACATCTTTTTGTCAAAAAGTCGGGATTTTTTTCTAAGTGTCAAAAAGTCTAAACATTTTTTGTCAAAAAGTCAGGATTTTTTCTAAGTGTCAAAAAGTCGGAATCTTTTTGGTCAAAAAGTTGGGATTTTCTCAAAGTGTCAAAAAGTTGGAAATGCGTCAAAAAGTCCATTATTTTTTTCTCAAAAAGGCGGGGTTTTTTCTAAGTGTCAAAAAGTCCGAAATATTATTTTATTTTATTTTTTTTTGTTTATTTATTTATTTATTTATTTATTTGTCAAAAAGTCGGGATTTTTTTCCAAGTGTCAAAAAGTCGAGATTTTTTCTAAGTGTCAAAAAGTCGGAAGTTTTTTCGTCAAAAAGTTGGGATTTTTTAAAAGTGTCAAAAAATCTAAAACATTTTTCTCAAAAAGGCGGGATTTTTTCGAAGTGTCAAAAAGTCACAAACTTTTTCAAAGTGTCAAAAAGTCGGAAATTTTTTCGTCAAAAAGGCGGGATTTTTTCTAAGTGTCAAAAAGGCGGGATTTGTTCTAAGTGTAAAAAAAGTGGGATTTTTTTCTAAGTGTCAAAAAGTCGGACATCTTTTTGTCAAAAAGTCGGGATTTTTTTCTAAGTGTCAAAAAGTCTAAACATTTTTTGTCAAAAAGTCAGGATTTTTTCTAAGTGTCAAAAAGTCGGAATCTTTTTGGTCAAAAAGTTGGGATTTTCTCAAAGTGTCAAAAAGTTGGAAATGTTTTCTAAGCGTCAAAAAGTCCATTATTTTTTTCTCAAAAAGGCGGGGTTTTTTCTAAGTGTCAAAAAGTCCGAAATATTATTTTATTTTATTTTTTTTTGTTTATTTATTTATTTATTTATTTGTCAAAAAGTCGGGATTTTTTTCCAAGTGTCAAAAAGTCGAGATTTTTTCTAAGTGTCAAAAAGTCGGAAGTTTTTTCGTCAAAAAGTTGGGATTTTTTAAAAGTGTCAAAAAATCTAAAACATTTTTCTCAAAAAGGCGGGATTTTTTCGAAGTGTCAAAAAGTCACAAACTTTTTCGAAGTGTCAAAAAGTCGGAAATTTTTTCGTCAAAAAGGCGGGATTTTTTCTAAGTGTCAAAAAGGCGGGATTTGTTCTAAGTGTAAAAAAAGTGGGATTTTTTTCTAAGTGTCAAAAAGTCGGACATCTTTTTGTCAAAAAGTCGGGATTTTTTTCTAAGTGTCAAAAAGTCTAAACATTTTTTGTCAAAAAGTCAGGATTTTTTCTAAGTGTCAAAAAGTCGGAATCTTTTTGGTCAAAAAGTTGGGATTTTCTCAAAGTGTCAAAAAGTTGGAAATGTTTTCTAAGCGTCAAAAAGTCCATTATTTTTTTCTCAAAGAGGCGGGGTTTTTTCCAAGTGTCAAAAAGTCCGAAATATTATTTTTTTTGTTTTTGTTTTTGTTTATTTATTTATTTATTTATTTATTTGTCAAAAAGTCTGGATTTTTTTCCAAGTGTCAAAAAGTCGAGATTTTTTCTAAGTGTCAAAAAGTCGACATCTCAGTTTGTTCTTCTGTTGCTAGAATAAAAATAAAAATATTACTCTATCAGAGACTAACACTTCCATTGAAGTAATTATGCAAATATCAATTTGCTTAAATGTAATTCTAATTAAGTTTTCCAGTGAGTACATACTCAAAGATGAACTGTGATGGTGAGCAAAGGTGCAACGCACAATTATTTAAAGGAACTGTCATGGAACGCTTGATGTTGCTTACGGCGTCACCCCAAGATGCAGAGAAGGCAGGCGACGTGCAGGTAAACAGCCCTTTTATTAGGAACAACCAGGAACAAGAGTAGTAGAAACCAACAAATAGCGAGTGCACATAGTAAACTACAAAAGTAGACCTCTGCCAGTCCCACCTAATGGTAAAAAAAAGTCCTGAATCCAGAAGGTGATCAGATCAGCCTCAAAATGTATTAAATTGTTCCCATTTGTGATATTTCCATTTCTGATTATTCGCTTCATACTGTTTCAAACTTTTTGATGATTTGTTCTAAGTGTCAAAAAGTCGGAAATTTTGATCAAAAAGTCAGGATTTTTTCTAAGTGGCAAAAAGTCGGGATTTTTTCTAAGTGGCAAAAAGTCGGGTTTTTTTGAAGTGTCAAAAAGTCAGAATTTTTTTTGTCAAAAAGTCTGGATTTTTTCTGTCAAAAAGTCTGGATTTTTTCTAAGTGGCAAAAAGTCGGGTTTTTTTGAAGTGTCAAAAAGTCAGAATTTTTTTTGTCAAAAAGTCTGGATTTTTTCTGTCAAAAAGTCTGGATTTTTTCTATATGTCAAAAAGTCGGAAATGTTTTTATCAAAAAGTCGGAATTTTTTCTAAATGTCAAAAAGTCGGGAATGTTTTCTAAGTGGCAAAAAGTCTGGATTTTTTTTGTCAAAAAGTCAGAATTTTTTTGTCAAAAAGTCGGACACTTTTTGGTCAAAAAGACGGGATTTTTTTTTAAGTGGCAAAAAGTCGTTAACTTTTTTGTCAAAAAGTCGGGATTTTTTTCTAAGTGTTGAAAAGTCGGGATTTTTTCTAAGTGGCAAAAAGTCTGGATTTTTTTGAAATGTCAAAAAGTCAGATTTTCTTTGTCAAAAAGTCTGGATTTTTTCCAAATGTCAAAAAGTCGGAAATGTTTTTATCAAAAAGTTGGAATTTTTTCTAAATGTCAAAAAGTCGGGAATGTTTTCTAAGTGGCAAAAAGTCTGGATTTTTTTTGTCAAAAAGTCTGAATTTTTTTGTCAAAAAGTCGGGATTTTTTTGTCAAAAAGTCTTGAATGTTTTTGTCAAAAAACTTTTTCTAAGTGTCAAAAAATCAGCATTTTTTTTTTGTCAAAAAGTCGGACATTTTTTGGTCAAAAAGACGAGATTTTTTTTGTCAAAATGTCGGACACTTTTTGGTCAAAAAGACGGGATTTTTTTTTAAGTGGCAAAAAGTCGGTAACTTTTTTGTCAAAAAGTTGGGATTTTTTTCTAAGTGTTGAAAAGTCGGAAATGTTTTCTAAGTGTCAAAAAGTTGGGATTTTTTCTAAGTGTCAAAAAGTCCAACATTTTTTCGTCAAAAAGTCGGGATTTTTTCTAAGTGTCAAAAAAATCTAACTTTTTTTTTCTCAAAAAGGCGGGATTTTTTCAAAGTGTCAAAAAGTCACAAACTTTTTCGAAGTGTCAAAAAGTCGGACATCTTTTTGTCAAAAAGTTGGGATTTTTTTCCAAGTGTCAAAAAGTCTAAACATTTTTTCTAAGTGTCAAAAAGGCGGGATTTTTTCTCAGTGTCAAAAAAGCGGGATTTTTCCAAGTGTCAAAAAGTCGGACATCTTTTTGTCAAAAAGTCGGGATTTTTTGCTAAGTGTCAAAAAGTCTAAACATTTTTTGTCAAAAAGTCAGGATTTTTTCTAAGTGTCAAAAAGGCGGAATCTTTTTGGTCAAAAAGTTGGGATTTTCTCAAAGTGTCAAAAAGTTGGAAATGTTTTCTAAGCGTCAAAAAGGTCAGTATTTTTTTCTCAAAAAGTCGGGATTTTTTCTAAGTGTCAAAAGTCGGGATTTTTTTCTAAGTGTCAAAAAGTCGGAAATATTATTATTATTATTTTTTTTTTTGTTTATTTATTTGTCAAAAAGTCGGGATTTTTTTCCAAGTGTCAAAAAGTCGAGATTTTTTCTAAGTGTCAAAAAGTCGACATCTCAGTTTGTTCTTCTGTTGCTAGAATATGAAACACACAGGAGAAAGTTCGCCCAGGAGATCCTTCCGGAGACGAGCAAAAGAGAAAGCGGAAGCAGCTCTTCAAAGCTCCAACACAAGTGAAGACCCAAGCGACGCAAACATCTCCGGGTCAGACGGTGCCAAGTGGGAGAACAGAGAAGGACATCAGGAGCCGGACGGGATGTTTGAGAGCCAAACATCAAACTGCCTGGAAGAAGCTCCCGTCAGGGCGTCCATGGTCCCTTTCAACACTGCGGACTACAGGTTTGAGTGCATCTGCGGCGAGCTGGGCATCGTGGACTACAAAGCCCGCGTGCAGTGCATGAAATGCCTGCTGTGGCAGCATGCCGACTGTGTCAACTACAAGGAGGAGAGCCTGGAGACCACCCCCTTCTACTGCCCACACTGCCTGGTGGCAATGAAGCCCGTCTCCACGGGGGCCACGCTCATCATCTCCCCCAGCTCCATCTGCCACCAGTGGGTGGAGGAGATCAACCGCCATGTCAGGTCCTCCTCGCTGCGGGTGCTGGTGAGGGAGAGCGTTTTTATCCACCGTCTTGGTTTGTGACTTCACTGACGCCGTCATAAATCGTCTAGACCTGCAGCTATCAAATATTTTAGTAATCGAGTATTCTAGCGAATATCTCGATCGATCAATCGTGTAATCGAATAAATCATATTTTTGCTTAATTAAGGTTTAATTATACATGTTAAGATGTGCCCTCAATTATTGCGTTTGGCCTAATTGTCTTTTATTTCCTGAGCGCCTGTTTTCATTATTGAAGGCTGACACGCACAGCTGAAATGCGGATTAGGTAGTGCCTTTAATACTGCATTTGAAATGTCCACTTCATATTCAGAACCAATATAGCTGACAGGAACTTGGCACACACAAGTGCTACCACTGTGAATAAGGACTTGCCACTCTTAAATTCTACAGAGACTATATTGTGTGCAAGTGCAAGCTATCCAAGTAGCATGTGGTTGCATGACTTGAATAACCGGAATAACTTTGCACGACTTCTTTCGCGGGGTTACAAATGAAAGGCTAATTGAACGCGACAGCGCTCGGACAGCGTTGTTAGTTTTGGCGGGAGTGAGAGAACACATCCTGGTTATCATAATGAATAACATTTATTTTACTAACACAACTTTTGCGTTTACATTTGATAATAGATGACTTACATTGCCTCCGGACGTCCCTCAAATCGGATGCTTTCTCGCCAGGTGCTACAGCATCGAACTTGTGCCATTGTGGTGTGCGAGCTCCACTTTGCAATGTTTGCATACCACTGCGTTTACCTTCCATTTTAGTGTGAAGTGTTCCCACACCTAAGACAACTTTTGTCGCTTCTTAAACCCCTCGTTTTGCTATGGCTCTTGTCCACTGCTTTCTGCGGCGTCGTGTGACGTCGGCGAAAGGGTTTTCTAAACTCAAGCGTATTTAAGTGTCAGGTTCAAACACTGATGACATCTATTAAACAAGACAAGAAGCTAAACAGAGACAGAATTAAATTTGGCTCAATTGAGGAGAAACGTCTGGGCTGTACTCTTGTACAGTCTCCCAGCACGCTCCTGACGAAAGATTGTATTCATTTGGACTTTCCCTGATTACATGGCAACAGCTGTTTCTAAGGGAGGGGGGTCGTAAACAGCCATCGCCTTTGATTACAAACAGTTCAAAGAAAAGTCTGGTCTTGCTTCATCTCCGCTTTGTAGTTCTCGGGTCAAGACAAAATCTTTCTGTTGATTACAATACATCAAAGAGACAGACCACCTTCATGTTGCTTCCCATCCTACACAGTGGGAGTTTTACAAGCCTTCTTCTTGGTAGGATCAAAGACAGCTTTTGACTTCTCGCCGGGAACTCATGGCAACACAAAGTTTTGTGATAACTTCGATACAATTATTCTGACATTGCAGTATGATCTGTGACGTAAACACCTAAACAGTCCGTGCGAAACGTGAGCTTTGACTACTGTTTACTAAACGAGGCGACGAAAGTTCCTTGTAATCGAATTACTCGAGTTACTCGAGGAATCGTTTCAGCTCTAAAATCGTCCAATCCGTCATCCGGCAGGTGTACCAGGGCGTGAAGAAGCACGGCTTCATCCAGCCGCACATGCTGGCGGAGCAGGACGTGGTCATCACCACCTACGACGTGCTGCGCTCGGAGCTCAACTACGTGGACATCCCGCACAGCAACAGCAAGGACGGGCGCCGCTTCCGCAACCAGAAGCGCTACATGGCGGTGCCCAGCCCCCTGGTGGCCGTGGAGTGGTGGCGCATCTGTCTGGACGAGGCTCAGATGGTGGAGTGTCCCACCGCCAAGGTAGATGCAGAGAATGTCTATTTTTTTGTCTGCTTTTTGTTGTTGACTGAATCAGTTTCCCACAGGCTGCAGAGATGGCTCTGCGTCTCGCGTCGGTCAACCGCTGGTGTGTCAGCGGCACGCCTGTCCAAAGAGGCCTGGAAGGTAATCAATGACACCTGTTCAGACACGCCATTGCAGCAAGCATTCTCTCAATAGATGGCTATTTCCTCTACAGACCTTTATGGCCTCGTACTCTTCCTGGGAGTTGATCCGTATTGGGTCAAATACTGGTGGGACCAGTTGCTCTACAGACCCTATCGCCGTGGAAACACCGAGCCTCTTTACGGCGTCATCGCTCAGCTGCTGTGGCGATCGGCGAAGAAGGACGTCATTGATCAGGTAAGATGTCGGGGGAAAAATGAGGCACTCGAGCGATTCAAGTCGGCGGTTTATAGCAGGGGAGCCCACACTTTTTCTGCAGGCGAGCTACTTTTCAATTGACCAAGTCGAGGTGATCTACCTCATTCATATATATCATTTATATTTATTTATTTATTTATGAAAGGCGCAGTCAGGGCGTTGAGGGGATCTCGTTTGGTGGCTGCAGGATTAGGTCACTGCTATTTGCAGATGATGTGGTCCTGATGGCTTCCTCCGGCCAAGATCTTCAGCTCTCACTGGATCGGTTCGCAGCCGAGTGTGAAGCGACTGGGATGGGAATCAGCACCTCCAAGTCCGAGTCCATGGTTCTCTCCCGGAAAAAGGGTGGAGTGCCATCTCCGGGTTGGGGAGGAGATCTTGCCCCAAGTGGAGGAGTTCAAGTACCTCGGAGTCTTGTTCACGAGTGGGGGAAGAGTGGATCGTGAGATCGACAGGCGGATCGGTGCGGCGTCTTCAGTAATGCGGACGCTGTATCGATCCGTTGTGGTGAAGACGGAGCTGAGCCGGAAGGCAAAGCTCTCGATTTACCGGTCGATCTACGTTCCCATCCTCACCTATGGTCATGAGCTTTGGGTCATGACCGAAAGGACAAGATCACCGGTACAAGCGGCCGAAATGAGTTTCCTCCGCCGAGTGGCGGGGCTCTCCCTTAGAGATAGGGTGAGAAGCTCTGTCATCCGGGGGGAGCTCAAAGTAAAGCCGCTGCTCCTCCACATGGAGAGGAGCCAGATGAGGTGGTTCGGGCATCTGGTCAGGATGCCACCCGAACGCCTCCCTAGGAAGGTGTTTCGGGCACGTCCGACCGGTAGGAGGCCACGGGGAAGACCCAGGACACGCTGGGAAGACTATCTCTCCCGGCTGGCCTGGGAACGCCTCGGGATCCCCCGGGGACGAAGTGGCTGGGGAGAGGGAAGTCTGGGCTTCCCTGCTTAAGCTGCTGCCCCCGCGACCCGACCTCGGATAAGCGGAAGAAGATGGATGGATGGATGGATGGATATTTATTTATGAAAGAGACATTTTTGTTAACAGTGTTGGGACTAACGCGTTACAAAGTACGTTACTGCGTTATTTAACGTTATTATTTATGTAGTATCGGCTAGAAACAGAAGATCTGAGTGTGTTTTATTGGAGCGCTGCGGTGGAAAAGAAGAGGCGTGCTTTATGTGGGCGGGGGCTCCCAGACCGTAGTTGAGGGGCGCAGGGGAGACGTTCCTCCAGGGCCTATGTACTTCGGGGCTAACAACCTTCACTTTACCCGGAAGTGGGTCTTTACAGCTGAGGGCGAATGACTTTATTTGACGCAGCCATCCACCAAGCTAGAGCACCTGCACGCACTCACTGTCGCCGTTCCCTCACCTCTCTCGCCCACTCACTCACTGACTTCACTCACCTCACATGCTGTCATATCTTAAAGGGCCACACACACACACACACACACACACACACACACACACACACACATACGCTACTCTCATAACAACTAACAAGACATCACGGTGAAGCCAGAAGTCGAGTTTCTTAACATGGAGACATTCACAATACTTTTCTTTTGTCGAGCACAAAGAAAATAACATTTTAGTTAAATGTAAGTTGTGTCTTGGATCAAAGATCCTATCTACTTAAAGTTAAAGTGCCATTATGTTGCAGCTATTTAAAATAGTTTTTGTCAATTTGTTCTGGCCTGAAATAAATTGGCCCTTTGAAACATATCTTTGTCTTTGTGTGTTGTATGTAGACCACATTGCTTAGCAGAGTTCAGCGATGCAAATGCATGTCAAGTTGATCAACAGATTGTATTATTCTCCAGTGCAAGAACAGTACTGAAATGAAGGCTAATAGGGCATTAATGGGAGCCTTAAAAACAAAACAAAAAAAAAACAAAAAATATATATATATATATATATATATATATATATATATATATATATATATATAAGTAACTAGTTACTTTTCACAGTAACACATTACTTTTTGGTGTAAGTAACTGAGTTAGTAACTGAGTTACTTTTGAAATAAAGTAATTAGTAACTGTAACTAGTTACTGGTTTTCAGTAACTAACCCAACGCTGTTTGTTAACAAGTTAAAGGTGTTTGATGTTAACACAAACATGTTTAACACATAGATTCCTTTCTTTCATGAAGACAAGAATATAAGTTGGTATGATTGTGATGACTTGCATTGATTGGAATCAGACAGGAGTGATGATAACGTCCACATTTTCAAACGGAGGAGCAAAAAAGTCCTCCTTTCTGTCCAATACCACATGAAAGTGCTTGCTTTTTGTTTGTCCAGCTTCCATACTCCGTTTTATACACTTTAGTACAAACAGTGTACAGGGTTACAGAACAGGAACGCTGATGGGTCGCCACAAGGCGCCCCGTAAAAGTTGTGAAAAAGGTCAACGCTGTGGAAGGATGAGTAAAAAAATACAATCTAGACTGGGCTCCTAAGGGGGCCTAGTCTGGAGTCGGAAAAAAACTCCATGCCATGCACACATAAACATGTTACATACTGTATAATCACGACAACTCGCAACAGACGGGGGGAGTTGGGGCCCTGGAGGTCGACTGCTGCTATAAAGCACTGCCAGCCATCCATCCCCCCAAAGGGGAATCAAGCAGTGGTGAAGGCGTGGGGTGGGGGTTGGGGTGTGTGTGTGTATATGGCCATTGTCTTGGGTGTGTTGATGTAGTGTTCATAGGCCCGGGGCCGTTCTGCATGCAAGCAAAAGTTTGACTCCAGGTGTCGTTGAGGAGGGAGGGAGGGAGGTCAAAAGTGTCCATCATTGAGGAGTCCTCAGGGGATGTTTTCAGAACAGCCTGCTCCTGTTGTTGCAGCGTCAAGGCCATTCGAGGGAGTCAAATCGTAGATTAGGATTTTTGTTTTTCCGCGAGCAGACATTACAATGTCTTGTCTGTTCTATTCGTCCGTGCTGGCTTTCATTCCGTATTTCCTTGAATTAGCGCCGGGGCGGTAATTAATTTAAAACCTCTTCTCGCTCCGGCACTTACCAAAGGCATGCGGTAAATTTAGGCCTGCGCTTATAAATTTAAAACCTCTTCTCACTCCGGCGCTTACCAAAGGCATGCGGTAAATTTAGGCCTGCGCTTATAAATTTGAGTGTGATGTAAGGATACCATCATGAAAAGCACATTTGGATACCATCATGAAAAGCACATTTAATAAAAAAAACTTTATTATGGTCTTACCTTTACTTATAAATGAAGTCCATGCGCCGCTCCTTCTGAACAAAAGCATCGATAACTTGTTTATAGAAGTCTTCCTTATCTTTCTTCAGTTTTAAAAGTCTCCCTGTCTCGATGGAGATCTTCCTTTAATTATTACCTCCTGCTTCCATTGAAAGTCCAGTTTAGAAAACTGTTGTTGTCACTTCTTCTGCAGCCGAGTAGTCGCAAGAATGATTCCTGGGATCACTAGCGCCCTCTACCACCATGAGGCGGGAGTCATTTAATGACTCATATTTGACACACGCAGCTATATTAATAAAACATTTTTACTGTTCTTTTTAGCATATTCAATAGCTTGGACCTTAAATCCTACTGAATAGCTCTTTATCTTCTTCCCTTTATGCGATTTTAAATAATTGAAATCAGCCTCCACCATTTTGGAAAATGATGCCTTGAAAGGTCACTCGTGACTTGATGAGTTTGACCCGGCGGTAAAACGAGGCATATGCTAATTATTCTGCGAAACGAGTTTGACCCGGCGGTAAAACGAGACATGCGTAATTATTTTGCTAAACAAGTTTGACCTGGCAGTAATTCTAAGCATGCGCTAATTCTAAGCATGCGCTAATTATTTTGCGAAACAAGTTTGACCCGGCGATAAAACGAGGCATGTGGATAATATATACCCGGCGGCAATTCAAGGAAATACGGTATCCAATTTTTCCTTTTCAACCAGCTTTTTCATGATGTGATCCATCTTGCGATTCAGTTCAGAAATCGCCCCAGACTGTGATCCCACAGCCCTGCCCAAACCTTCCATTGCGACGAACAGCCTTTGGGCTCCTTGAGTGGCTGCCATCGTCTTACGAATTTGACGATACACCAGAGCAATGCCCAGCCCAATCAGCACGGTTCCAAATACGTAGATGTCTTCCACGTCCTCGAAGGAAAGGACTGAGAGGCACATGATTCTCCATTTATCCCAGGAATCTCTCACGTACCCCCGCAGCAACGGTTCCATCAGGGCAGCCAGGCTCCCCAGCACCTCCTTTCCTCGTTGTCAGAAGCAATAGCGTAATAGAGTATATCTTGACACATAGAGATAAATAAATAAACATTTACTTCGGGGACGGGGGGGCGTGACATAATTAATAATAATTGCAAACCACTGCTGTACTGTACTACTAGATTCAAATCCTCATCATCTCAATTAAAAATGCACATCCACAGCAACATTCACATTTTAAATGATTTGTTTTAGATCCAGATTCCGGCACAGACAGAAGAGGTCCACTGGCTGCACTTCTCCCCGGTGGAGGGTCACTTCTACCACCGCCAACACGAGGTCTGCTCCCAGGACGCCGTGGTCCAACTCCGGAAGATCTCCGACTGGAGCCTGAAACTGGGCAGCCTGGACCGCCGCACGGTCACCACCATCCTGTGCCCGCTGCTGAGGCTCCGCCAGGCTTGCTGCCACCCGCAGGCCGTGCGCGGCGAGTTTCTGCCTCTGCAGAAAAGGTACTTGAGCCGGATTAAGAGGCCAGCCGCTGCAACACCGTCTTAGAATCTCTGCCAGGCAGGACGTGTTTATTTTAAAGTTCGGTGTCGTTTGCTCCTTGGAGCTCCTCAAGTACCTTTTTGATGGTAATGACCCCCCCTTCCGCAGCACCATGACGATGGAGGAGCTCCTCAAGTCCCTGCAGAAGAAATGTCGAGTGGAGTGTGAAGAAGCCCACAGACAATTGGTGTGCGCTCTCAACGGCCTGGCGGGAATCCACATTATCAGAGGTAACAAAAAAGACGCCGTGGGGGCTGAGATTTTCCCATGAGATCCATTTACAAACGCCACCTTTTTTGTCAGCCGCGATGCTTTTGTGCTCCCCATTTATTGCGGCGCATCTCATTAGCGCCACCTGTTTTGGTCGTTAAGTGCGGGTAATGACGACGGCGCCCTTTGCCACACGCAGATGAGTTTGAGCAGGCGGCCGAGATGTACCGAGAAGTGCTGCGTTCATCAGAGGAGCACAAAGGCCGGCTGAAAACCGATTCATTGCAGGTACGCAAGAAAAACACACTCTGTCTTTGTAGATGCATCTTCAATTTGCATATGAAGAGTCAGGCTGGATGTAATACACATCCAGTCCATGCTGGCCATTATCACCTGCATATAGGATCAACTGTCTTTATCTTTATCCCACAATGGGGAAATTCTGTGGCTGCCAATCTTAACAAAAGTAACTAGTAGAGATGCGCGGTTTGCGGACACAACCGCGGAGTCCGCGGATTATCCGCGGGTCGGGCGGTTGAAATAAAAAAAATTAGATTTTAAATAGATTCAGGCGGGTGGCAGTTAAACCAGTTCGGAAATATATACAGGTAAAAGCCAGTAAATTAGAATATTTTGAAAAACTTGATTTATTTCAGTAATTGCATTCAAAAGGTGTAACTTGTACATTATATTTATTCATTGCACACAGACTGATGCATTCAAATGTTTATTTCATTTAATTTTGATGATTTGAAGTGGCAACAAATGAAAATCCAAAATTCCGTGTGTCACAAAATTAGAATATTGTGTAAGGGTTACATTTTGAAGACACCTGGTGCCACAAACTAATCAGCTGATTAACTCAAAACACCTGCAAAGGGCTTTAAATGGTCTCTCAGTCCAGTTCTGAAGCCTACACAAACATGGGGAAGACTTCAGATTTGACAGCTGTCCAAAAGGCAACCATCGACACATTGCACAAGGAGGGAAAGACACAAAAGGTTATTGCTGAAGAGGCTGGCTGTTCTCAGAGCTCTGTGTCCAAACACATTAATGGAGAGGCAAAGGGAAGGAAAAACTGTGGTCAGAAAAAGTGTACAAGCGATAGGGATCATCGCGCCCTGGTCAAGATTGTGAAAAAAAACCCATTCAAAAATGTGGGGGAGATTCAGAAGGAGTGGACAGCTGCTGGAGTCAGTGCTTCAAGATCCACCACCAAGAGACGCTTGAAAGACATGGGTTTCAACTGCCGCATACCTCGTGTCAAGCCACTGTTGACCAAGAAACAGCGCGAAAAGCGTCTCACCTGGGCTAAGGAAAAAAAGAGCTGGACTGCTGCTGAGTGGTCCAAAGTCATGTTTTCTGACGAAAGCAAATTTTGCATTTCCTTTGGAAATCGAGGTCCCAGAGTCTGGAGGAAGACAGGAGAGGCACAGGATCCACGTTGCCTGAAGTCTAGTGTAAAGTTTCCACCATCAGTGATGGTTTGGGGTGCCATGTCATCTGCTGGTGTCGGTCCACTCTGTTTCCTGAGATCCAGGGTCAACGCAGCCGTCTACCAGCAAGTTTTAGAGCACTTCATGCTTCCTGCTGCTGACCTGCTCTATGGAGATGGAGATTTCAAGTTCCAACAGGACTTGGCGCCTGCACACAGCGCAAAATCTACCCGTGCCTGGTTTACGGACCATGGTATTTCTGTTCTAAATTGGCCCGCCAACTCCCCTGACCTTAGCCCCATAGAAAATCTGTGGGGTATTGTGAAAAGGAAGATGCAGAATGCCAGACCCAAAAACGCAGAAGAGTTGAAGGCCACTATCAGAGCAACCTGGGCTCTCATAACACCTGAGCAGTGCCAGAAACTCATCGACTCCATGCCACGCCGCATTAACGCAGTAATTGAGGCAAAAGGAGCTCCAACCAAGCTTTATAAGCTCTAATGTGTTAAAATGTTCAGATATTGTGTTTTTAAAAACAATGGAAATAATGTTTGGAGTAAAGAATACAAGCCTTCCAGCTTGTATTCTTAGGTTATTTCCATTAAGAGGAGAAAACTATAATTTATGGGGGATATTGATTTTTGAAATAGGTAATGTAAGAACAAATATAAAATACAAATGTATTTCAGTTTTAGGAGTTAAATAGTGGAACAAGCTCAGTGATGAGCTGAAGACATGTACTTCTTTGTTAAGGTTTAAGAAAACCTTGAAAGGTGAATTCATTGAAAATTATAAAATATAGTAACAATGACTTTCATCCCATTGATTTTTTTTAACGTTGATGTTCCAGGCAATCTAATGTTCAGTGAATGTATAGGATAGGCAAATATAAGCTTTGGCTTCAGCCTATTCCTTTTTCGGTCATTCTTTTTCTTTTCTTTTCTTTTTGTGTGTAAATTTGCATGATTGTTAAATATGTCTAATCTGTACTGTTAACCTGGTCACACAAAATGGTCGATGGTTGGTTATATGACGGAAATAAACTTATTTCATTCATTCAAATGCGGTAATCTTTTTTAAAATGCTAAAAAAAAATTGAATTTTTTTGAATGAAACGGTCGAGAAATGTTGAAGTAGTAACATTTTTAATCGGGTGGGGCAGCCTTACTGCCCCACCCGATCCTTAAGATCAGCCGATCAGCTGCTGTTGACGGTCCCTGACACAAGGCTGAAGCTTAGAGGTGACAGAGCTTTCGCCATTGCTGCTCCCAAGCTCTGGAACGACCTACCTCTGAGTGTTAGACAAGCCTCCTCTCTTCCTGTTTTTAAATCTCTCTTAAAAACATACTTTTATTCCATGGCTTTTAACACTGAGTGATATCCATCCTGCAATGGCGCCCCATAATACACCTGCTGTGAACCTGTTTTTATGTTTTTATGTTTTTATTTATTCTATTTTTATTTTTTTATCATGTTCTGTTTGTGTTGTGCTGTTTGCTCGGTACTCGTTTTATCTTTTAACCTGTCCATTGTACAGCACTTTGGCTACCCCTGTGGTAAATTTTAAATGTGCTTTATAAATAAAGTTGATTTGATTGATTTGATTTGATTAAATGAGAAATGGTATTACGGAATTCCTGGAATTTCGGGAAAACCGGGAATTTTTTACAGTTCAAAAAACAACTTTGTTTTTTGTCCTAATTAAGAGGAATGATTTGACGGTGGAACGATTTAAGTGGGTTGAAAAATGTGGGAGGAGTAGTCGCCAGAAAAAAGGGTGGAAATAGGGTTCGGCAAAGGCAATTCGTGGAATTTTTTTGAACTTGGAAATGATAGTTTGAATGTCCAAGAATGAGTGGAATATGTTGGTGGTGGAATGGTTTGAATAGGTTAAAAAAATGTGGAAATGGTGGAAGTTTGAAAAATGGCCAATTCATTTTGAATGGGAAAAATGCCCAGGAAAACCTGGAAATCAGGGAAATCTGGGATTTTTTGGGAAACAAGCCACGATTCCCGAATAGGCTGAACAGTTTGACGTTGGAACGCTTTGAATCGGATGAAAAATGTGGAAGGTAGAGCGCGCCAAAATCTGGAGAAGAAGAATAATAATAAATAGATCAGGCAATTCCTGAGTGCTCCAATGCTGAAGTGAAATGCTGACAGAATGTAGTTTGAATGTTGGAAAAGTTTGAATTTCCAGGAAAACCGGAATTTGGTTTACAGTTTTTGATAGAGAAATTCCTGGAGTTTCTGGAAAACCAGGAATTGTTCTAGTTCCTTTACCAAGAATGTAGTATGAATGTAAGAATAGTTTGAATGTTGGAATGGTTTGAATGTTGAAGACTTTGAATTTCCAGGAAAACCTGAATTTGGTTTGGAACTTTGGGAAGTGTTAGTTTGAATGTCCAGGATGAGTGGAATGTGTTGACGTTGGAATGGTTTGAATCGGTTGAAAAATGTGGGAATTGTGCAACTTGGAAAAATGTCCCAATCATTTCAATGGGAACTTCCTGGAAATTTGGGGAAAAGCTGGATTTTTTGGGGAAAATTATTAGGAGCATGAATGTCCTGCATGAGCTGAATTGGTTGGTGTTAGAATCGGTCAAGAAATGTTGAAGTAGCAACAGTTTTTTAATTGAAAAATGGTATTACAGAATTCCGGGAAAACCGGGAATTTTTCAAGTTCTTAAACCAACTTGTTTTTTTGTCCTGACTAAGCAGAATGTTTTGACAGTGGAACGCTTGAAATGGGTTGAAAAATGTGAAAGGAGTCTTTGCACTAAAAAAGGTTGGAAATGAGGTTAGCAAAAAACAGGAATTCCTGGAAATTTGTTGAACGTTGAAAAATGGTTGTGTGAAGGTCCAGGATGAGTACAATGTGTCGAATCGGTTGAAAAATGTGGGAATTGTGAAAGTTTGAAAAATGGCCAATTTTTTTTGAATGGGGAAAATGTCCCTAAAAACTGGGAATTATAGGAAATCCTGGAATTTCTTTTGAATTATTAAGTGTTTAATATTTCCTGTACAGGCTGAATATTTTGACGTTGGAATGGTTTGAATCGGTTGAAAAATCTGGGAATTGTGCAACTTGGAAAAATGTCCCAATCATTTCAATGGGAACTTCCTGGAAATTTGGGGAAAAGCTGGATTTTTGGGGGAAAATTATTAGGAGCATGAATGTCCTGCATGAGCTGAATTGGTTGGTGTTAGAATCGGTCAAGAAATGTTGAAGTAGCAACAGTTTTTTAATTGAAAAATGGTATTACAGAATTCCGGGAAAACCGGGAATTTTTCAAGTTCTTAAACCAACTTGTTTTTTTGTCCTGACTAAGCAGAATGTTTTGACAGTGGAACGCTTGAAATGGGTTGAAAAATGTGAAAGGAGTCTTTGCACTAAAAAAGGTTGGAAATGAGGTTAGCAAAAAACAGGAATTCCTGGAAATTTGTTGAACGTTGAAAAATGGTTGTGTGAAGGTCCAGGATGAGTACAATGTGTCGAATCGGTTGAAAAATGTGGGAATTGTGAAAGTTTGAAAAATGGCCAATTTTTTTTGAATGGGGAAAATGTCCCTAAAAACTGGGAATTATAGGAAATCCTGGAATTTCTTTTGAATTATTAAGTGTTTAATATTTCCTGTACAGGCTGAATATTTTGACGTTGGAATGGTTTGAATCGGTTGAAAAATCTGGGAATTGTGCAACTTGGAAAAATGTCCCAATCATTTCAATGGGAACTTCCTGGAAATTTGGGGAAAAGCTGGATTTTTGGGGGAAAATGATTAGGAGCATGAATGTCCTGCATGAGCTGAATTGGTTGGTGTTAGAATCGGTCAAGAAATGTTGAAGTAGCAACAGTTTTTTAATTGAAAAATGGTATTACAGAATTCCGGGAAAACCGGGAATTTTTCAAGTTCTTAAACCAACTTGGTTTTGTTGTCCTGACTTAGCAGAATGTTTTGACAGTGGAACGCTTGAAATGGGTTGAAAAATGTGAAAGGAGTCTTTGCACTAAAAAAGGTTGGAAATGAGGTTAGCAAAAAACAGGAATTCCTGGAAATTTGTTGAACGTTGAAAAATGGTTGTGTGAAGGAACCAGGATGAGTGGAATGTGTCGAATCGGTTGAAAAATGTGGGAATTGTGGAAGTTTGAAAAATGGCCAGTTTATTTTGAATTGGGAAAATGTCCCTAAAAACTGGGAATTATAGGAAATCCTGGAATTTCTTTTGAATTATTAAGTGTTTAATATTTCCTGTACAGGCTGAATATTTTGAAGTTGAAACGGTTTAAATCGGATAGAAAATGTGGGGGTTGTAGAACTTTGAAAGGGGTTTGTCATGTCTGTGTAATCATGTTTTGTTTTAAGTCATGTTTTGTTTAGTTTCTGGCTTTTCACTCCCTTGTCTTGTTTGGATGATTACCCATTAGTTTCACCTGTTCCACGTTTGGACTCATTGTGCACTCTTGATTGTCACCATAGCAACCCATTAGTTTTCACCTGTCACGTCACGCACCTGTTTCACCTCTTGAGTCACGCACCTGTTTTCGTTAATCATGTCTGTAGTATTTAAGTTCAGTGTTTTTCAGTTTGTCTTGCTGACGACCTCACCACACTTATGCTCTGTCCATTATTTCCATGTCCATTCTTCATGCAACTATTTTTGTCCAAGCCAAGTAAGTTTTTGTTCCATGTTTATAGTCTTTTTGGTTTCATAGTTTGTTCTCCGCCATTGTGCGTGTTTTTCGTTTGTACTTTTTGCTATAGTCTTCTGGTTTTCATAGTTTATTCTCCGCCACTGTGCGCGCTTTTTGTTTGATCCTTTTTTTGTATTTATAGTTAATAAATAAATCATGTACCTTCATTCCCGTCTCGCCCGTGCCAACTTTCCGTTGCATCCCGGAAAAGCATACACCCAGGACCAAGTCATGACAGTAGGTCGTCAGCCAGACAAACTGAAAAACACTGAACTTAAATACTACAGACATGATTAACGAAAACAGGTGCGTGACTCAAGACGTGAAACAGGTGCGTGACGTGACAGGTGAAAACTAATGGGTTGCTATGGTGACAATCAAGAGTGCACAATGAGTCCAAACGTGGAACAGGTGAAACTAATGGGTAATCATGCAAACAAGACAAGGGAGTGAAAAGCCAGAAACTAAACAAAACATGACTTAAAACAAAACATGATTACACAGACATGACAGGGTTAGGTTTAGATGTTGGTGTTAGGGTTAGGGTTGGGGTTTGGGTTAGGGTTAGGGTTAGGGCTAACCCTAACCCTAACCCAGGGCCGGCCCGTGGCATAGGCCGTATAGGCAAATGCTAAGGGCGCCGTCCATCAGGGGGCGCCACGCCAGTGCCACAAATGTTGGAGAAAAAAAAAAGTTGGTACTATTATTTCTAAATACAAAAAATAATCCCACGTTAATTAAAATGCAAAGTAAAGCCTATATAATAGAAATATTATTTGTTACAACATTACGCCCCTCCCCCCCCCTCCCCCCGCACGGTGCGCCCCCTCCCTTCCCGATGACTCTTTTTGGACGTCACCACATCAAAAAATCAACACAAGATGTCAAAACGGCCAAAACTGTCAGGTGCCCAGGGAAGAAAAAAGAGAAAAGAAGAGGAGGAGAAACGAGAAAAAGACAAGAGGTAGCATAGGTAACGTTAGCCTACATGAAATTATTTGTCTGTTACAGAATGTGATAGTAACCTGGCTTTTTAGCATTAAGCTAATGTTGCATGATTCGGCAATTGCTAATCAATAAATAGCTAGTTCTGTTTTAACGTCGGGTTAATATTGTGGAGGGGGCTAAATTGTTATGGAAAATAATAATGTAACGTTAGGTAATTACAGTACTCCCACCTTACATTCCTTGTATTAGATCTTTTAAGCAGGTGTTTTTTGTTTACATTGTTATTGCCTTCTGGTTAGCTAATGTTTGCCCTGCAGGTAATAGTCACTTTTCCACCCCTTTATATATTAGGTATAGTTGTAAGCCTAGTTGTTAAAGTGCACATCATTAATGTAAATTAAGCAATATGTATGTAAAAAATATTGTATTTCATATATTCATTTTTTATTTTTTGCATTCATTTATTTATTCTTTTTTTTTTTTATCTTGTTAACTATTCTGATTGTTAATTTGCTTTATTTAAGTAAAAAAAAAAGGTCAAAGACAAAGCTATTCGGTTTCTTGTGAGTATATACACTTCACTGTCGATGTGGGGGGGCGCCACCTAAAATCTTGCCTAGGGCGCCAGATTGGTTAGGGCCGGGCCTGCCCTAACCCTATATGTATGGTTATATGCATGTATGTGGATATATACATATATATAGATACATATCTTCTTTTTTATATTTTTTACTATTTATATTACTATATTATTGTGTATCCACCTTAGGGGATCTGCTCCAATTTCCTTGTTCTTTGAACCTGTTCACTGTCATAATGACAATAAAACTCTATTCTATATTTTATATTGCTACTATGGTACATTTTTAGTCTACTTTATACATTTTGTTTTCACCCTCTTTTTGTGCCCTCGAGTGCATTATCCTTTCCATCCTTATCCTTTCCATTCCTTTGTAGCTGAGCTGCTGTGTGGAACAATTTCCCATGTGGATCAATAAAGTTTGTCTAAGTTGTCTTAAGACCTAGCTGTAAAAAAAAGTTGAAACTTTTACATGTTTAAAAAGATGAAAACAGTTAATTAGTGTGCTTCAATGAACAACAGAGACTTCACGCCACTCACAACTTGATGGAGCTGCTGAACGCAAAGCATGCTGGGATCCCTCCCACTCTCAGAGACGACCGGCTCAGCGAGGAGGTAACGGCCGCTCCAAACTCTTCTCCAGACTTTGCACGTTCCGTTTGTTCCTCCATTGTTTTGCGTGTTGTACCCACTCAGGCCGAGCAGCTGCGTCAGCACTACATGACCAAGTACGACTCTGAGGTGGCCGACGCCCATCAGGCCCTGCAGCCGGTCCTGCAGAACATCAAGGAGCTGAAGCGCAAAGTGAGGGTGTACATATTTCAGCATATTATGTCATCGTCGGTCAGTTAGTCAGCCAAATAACTCAAAATGTGGAACAAGGAACAACTGATTCGATCCGGATCATTTCCACTAAGTTAGGAGCTCTAACGTCTGCGTGTGCATGATTACGGCCCCGCCTCCACCCACAGAGACAAAGACAGTGGATGACTGACATGAGGCTTCACGTCCCTTATTTCATTCCGCTATAAGTAGCTCAAAAAGTTATTTTGATTACACTTTCAGGAAATGTCGGAAAGGGGATCAAAGTGTGGACTCAGGGCTCTGCTCTCGGGAGTGTATCAGTGTTGATTGCTTCAGACCCGACGGGAAGTTTCGCGATGTAGGACTTCTTATTTATAAATCAAATGTTTTCACATTCTATGTAACTTATTTGACCTTCTATTTACCCTATTTGACCTTCTGTTTAACTTATTTGACCTTCTATTTAACTTATTTGACCTTCTATTTACCCTGTTTTACTTTCTATGTAACTTATTTTACCTTGTATTTACCCTTTTACCTTCTATTTAACTTATTTGACCTTCTATTTAACTTATTTGACCTTCTATTTACCCTATTTTACCTTCTATGTAACTTATTTGACCTTCAATTTACCCTATTTTACCTTCTATTTAACTTATTTGACCTTCTATTTAACTTATTTTACCTGCTTTTTACCCTATTTTACCTTCTATTTACGGTAACTTATTTGACCTGCTTTTTACCTTCTATTTACCTTTTATTTACCCTATTTTACCTTCTATTTACCTTATTTTACCTTCTATCCACCCTATTTTACCTTCTATTTACCCTATTTTACCTTCTATTTAACTTATTTTACCTTTTATTTACCTTATTTTACCTTCTATTTACCCTATTTTTTACCTTCTATTTAACTTATTTTACCTTTTATTTACCCTATTTTACCTTCTATTTACCCTAATTGACCTTCTATTGACCTTATTTTACCTTCTATTTACCCTATTTTACCTTCTATTTAACTTATTTAAGTTAAATAGAAGGTCAAATGACCTTCTATTTAACTTAAATTACCTGCTATTTACCTTCTATTTACCCTATTTTAACTTTCTATTTAACTTATTTGACCTTCTATTTCACTTATTTTACCTGCTATTTACCCTATTTTACCTTGTATTTACCTTATTTTACCTTCTAGTCAACTTATTTTACCTTCTATTTACTTTATTTTACCTTGTATTTTACCTTCTTATTACCCTATTTCCCTTCTATTTACTCTTTCACCTTCTATTTACCTTATTTTACCTTCTATTTACCTTATTTTACCTTCTATTTACCCTATTTTCACTTTTATTTATCTTTTACATTCTTCCATTAACCATCTTACCTTGTTTTATATTATTTTACCTTCCATATTCCTTATTTACCTTTTATTTCCCTTCCATTTACCTTGTTTTATCTTCTTTTACTTTTTATATTCATTTTTTTTAACCTTTTTATTTAATTTAACAGGAACTTAACACTAAATATACAAAGAACCACCACAAAGCCAAAACAAGGCGACACAGGTCATGACACGAGTCATTTTTATGCTTGAAAATGCTTAATTTAGGCCACAAATTGTGTAAAAATGTTTTAAATTGGCATATTTATGACTAATGATAGGCCGTAGTCAAAACACGAAACAGAGAGCAACCGCACCATGATTTTTTTTAAGAGTATATTTTGAAAAACCGCGATAGCTTGAAGCCACATGAAAAAGTGTTTGGGAAAAAATATCCGTCTTTAACCACAAGCTCATTTTTAAACAGATATACGTATTGTACAACACAACCAATGCTGTAATACGGAGCAAACTGCTTAGTCAGCATTAACAGTGCTGATGAGTTGATGGTAAACAACAGTACCGGTAGTTGAACTCACGTGTTTATTTTTTATTTTAAATGTTTTTATTTCATATTAAAAAAAAATCTGTTATTTTGTGAAGGTTAAACTGAGCTCCCTCTGGTGGCTAGAAGTGGTTCAGCGGGCGATCCGCTGCTCCACAGACGAGGACCTGGTGGGCCGCGTGAAGAACGAGTTGACGTCCAGCTACAAGCAGCAAGAACACAAACTCTCCATGGCTGACAAGTAAGCGCCTCCCTAACACTCGGGTGGTTTTTTCACGCTATGGTGAGAGGGAATTCTGACTTCCGGCAGGTTCCGTGACGGCAGCGGCCTGCAGTTCCTGCTCACCACTCAGATGGAGGACCTGACCAAGTCCCAGAAGATGGTGCGGGAGGCTGTGAAGAGCCTGGAAGGTCCCATGTCCAAGAAGGTGATTGACGAGGCCATCGCGTGTCACCTGCGGCCGACGCGACTGCCGCTTAATAAGTGAGGCTGCAAATGAAATATGTCCACTCAGCAGGTTTTGGACTGTGACCTCGTTTCCTTTTCACTTTCCAGCTGCGTGTTTTGCAAAGCTGACGAGCTTTTCACCGATTATGAATCCAAACTCTTCTCGCACACGTAAGTAAAAACTTGGTCATGCCAATGAAGGCTGCAGCTATTGATTATTTTTGTAATTGAGTAATCTGTCGATTAGCTTGTTTGATTAATCCAGTAATCGAATAACTTGCCAAAACCTTCATTACCTTAAATTGACCTTTGACCGGCTTTTACCTTGATTTACCTTCTACATTTCTTTTTTTTACCTTTTACCTTCTTTGACCTTCTATTTTACGTCTTTTATCTTTTATTTACCTTATTTTACCTTCTATTTAACTTAGTTTACCTTCTATTTACTCAATTTAACTTATTTTTACCTTCTATTTACCCTATTTTAGCTTCTATTTACTCTATTTAACTCATTTTACCTTCTATTTACCTTATTTTACCTTCTATTTAACTTATTTTACCTTTTATTTACCCTATTTTTACTTTTTTTCTTTGACTGTCTTGCCTTGTTTTATCTTCTTTTACCTTCCATATTTTTTTTATTTTTTTTTACTTTTTATTTCCCTTCTATGTACCTTGTTTTATCTTCCTTTACATTTTGTATTATTTTTTTTACCTTTTCATTTACCTTTTTTAAATTTTACTTTATATTTACCCTTTTTACCTTTTTTAACCTTCTATTTACCTTTTGTCTTTTATTAACTTTTTTTTAACATTCATTTACCTTATTTTACTTTTTATTTACTACTTTTACGTTCTATTTACCGGTACCTCGTTTAACCTTCTATTTACCCTATTTTACCTTCTATTTAACTTATTTTACCTTTTATTTACCCTATTTTACCTTCTATTTACCCTATTTTACCTTCTGTTTACCTATTTTTACCTTCTATTTACCCCATTTTTACTTTTATTTATCTTTTATATTCTTTTTTTGACGTTTTACCTTGTTTTATCTTCTTTTACCTTCCATATTCCTTTTTTTTACCTTTTATTTCCCCTCTATTTACCTTGTTTTATCTTCTTTTACATTTTGTATTAATTTTTTTTTTTACCATTTTATTTACCCAATTTTTAATTTGACCTTAAATCTACCCTTTTTACCTTTTTAAACCTTCTATTTACCTTTTGTCTTTTATTTGCTTTTTTAAACTTTCATTTACCTTATTTCACCTTTTTATTTACTACTTTTACCTTCTATTTACCTTGTTCAATCTTCTATTTACCCTATTTTACCTTCTATTTGACCTTCTATTTGACTTATTTTATCTTCTATTTACCTTAGTTTACCTTCTATTTATCCTATTTTTACTTTTATTTACCCTATTTTTACTTTCTTTCTTTGACATCTTACCTTGTTTTATCTTCTTTTACCTTCCATATTCCTTTTTTTTACCTATTATTTCCCTTCTATTTACCTTGTTTAACCTTCTATTTACTCTATTTTACCTTCTATTTAACATATTTTACCTTTTATTTACCCTATTTTACCTTCTATGTAACTTATTTTACCTTCCATTTAACTTATTTTTACTTGTGTTTACCTTTTATATTCTTTCTTTGACCGTCTTACCTTGTTTTATCTTCTTTTACCTTCCATATTTTTTTAAACTTTTAATTTCCCCTCTATTTACCTTGTCTTATCTTCTTTTACATTTCATATTCATTTTTTTTACCTTCTTATCTACCCTATTTTTAATTTTACCTTATTTACAGTTTTTACCTTTTTTAACCTTCCATTTACCTTTTGCCTTTTATTTACTTTTAGCTTTCGTTTACCTTATTTTACCCTTTTATTTACTACTTTTACCTTCTATTTACCTTGTTTAACTTTCTATTTACCCTTTTCCTTGCCTTCTTTTACCTCTTTACTTATTTTATCTTTTATCTCATTCTTTTACCTTCTAGTTACTTTTATTTTTACCTTCAATTACCTTTTAATTGACCTTATTTTACCATCCCTTAACTTGTTTTACCTCTTGTAATGCGGTTCAGATTTGATACATTTCAATATTAAGCGATTAATCGAAGCAACAGAATATAAATTCTAGTTTGTTTGTGATGGATGAATGGTTGTTGCAGCCTTAATGGCAGCTGCTGCTGGAGCATCTCTAATGGAACAGAGCCAATTTCTCGGCAGGGTGAAATGTCAGACGGCCATCTTTGAGGAGATGATCGAGGATGAAGAGGGACTGGTGGACGACCGCCTGCCCACCACCAGCAGGGGTCTGTGGGCGGCCAGCGAGACGGAGCGCACGCTGAAGGCCATCCTGTCCTTCGCCAAGGCCAAGCGCATGGACCCGGAGCTGGTGGAGGAGGGAAACACCTTCATGGAACTCTTTGAGACCTGGAAGAAGGAGTACAAGGTCTGCATCGTGGTCGCTCCTTATCAAGGTGTGGCGTGTAACCAAGTCGGTTTGCTCAGGTGTTGCACGAGTACTGGATGGTTCTGCGGAATCACGTGTCGGCGATAGATGAGCTGGGAATGGCCACCGAGAGGCTACGCGTGCGTCTTCCCGACGAGCCCAAGCCAAAGCTGCTGCACATCATTGAGCCGCATGAGGTACGACCACCACACTGCCCCCTAGTGGCTCTTATAGTACTTATTCATCATATACACATTATATTATTATAATCATATGTACTCATATATATGTGTAGTCTTCATATGTACAGTGGTGGTCAAAAGTGTACATACACTTGTAAAGAACATCATGTCATGGCTGTCTTGACTTTACAATCATTTCTACAACTCTTATTTTTTTGTGATGTAGTGATTGGAGCACATACTTGTTGGTCACAAAAAACATTCATGAAGTTTGCTTCTTTTATGAATTTATTATGGGCCTACTGAAAATGTGAGCAAATCTGCTGGGTCAAAAGTACCGTATTTTCCGCACCATAAGCCGCCCTGGGTTATAAGCCGCGCCTTCAATGAACGGCATATTTCAAAACTTTGTCCACCTATAAGCCGCCCCGTGTTATAAGCCGCATCTAACTGCGCTAAAGGGAATGTCAAAAAAACAGTCAGATAGGTCAGTCAAACTTTAATAATATATTAAAAACCAGCGTGATGTGGGCGCGCATGGAGTCGTATATCAACATGGACGGAGCTGCGTGAAAAAAGCCACCCGGCCTCTTCGCGTAAACTTAAACTTACCTTAACCACTCGCTCATCTTTTCTTCATCCATCCATCCCTTCGAGTTAGCTTTTATGATGACGCCGGCTGGAAAGGTCTCTTTTGGCAAGGTCTTCCTTTTGAATATCACCATGGGTGGAAGTTTCTGGCCATTAGCATGGCAAGCTAGAACCACAGTGAAGGATGACTTCTCATTCCCTGTGGTGCGAATATTCACCATACGTGCTCCCGTTGTATCCACAGTGCGGTTCACAGGAATATCAAAAGTCAGTGGAACCTCGTCCATGTTGATAATGTTCTCTGGCCGGATCTTTTTTTCAGCTATCTTGTTTTTACAATATGCACGGAAAGTAGCCAGCTTTTCTTGAAAGTCTTTAGGCAGTTGCTGTGAAATAATAGTCCGTGTGCGGATGGAGAGATTGCGTCTTTTCATGAACCGGAAACCTGTCGCTTAGTAGGAGCCATTTTGTGGTCTTTACAGATGTAAACACACAAAGGAAATGAAACGTAATATCCGCGCTCTTCTTCTTCTTCTACGGGGGCGGGTGGTTGCTTACAGTAGAAGAAGAAGCGCTTCCTCTTCTATGGGGGCGGGTGCTTACCTTGGCGGTTGCTTGCGTAGAAGAAGAAGCACTTCCTCTTCTACGGGGAAAAAAGATGGCGGCTGTTTACCGTAGTTGCGAGATTGAAACTTTATGAAAATGAATCTTAATATTAATCCATATATAAAGCGCACCGGGTTATAAGCCGCACTGTCAGCTTTTGAGTAAATTTGTGGTTTTTAGGTGCGGCTAATAGTGCGAAAAATACGGTATACATACACCAACATACATGATCAATTTTGGTGATGTAGGAAAAGTTACTGTCAGGTTCAAACACAGATGACATCTATTAAACAAGACAAGAGGCAAAGAATTAAACAGAGACAGAATTCAATTTGGACTCAATATTGAGGAGAGTCGTCTGTACACTGTACCCTTGCACAGTATCTCAGCACACTCTGCCAAAAGATTGCACGCCTCCTTCTTTTATTTTGGACCCACATGGCCACCACTGTTTCCAAAGGACAAAGGTCGCAAAAAGTTCACAGAAAAGGTCGTAAACAATTCACAGAAAAGGTCAGTTCAAAAAGAGTTCGTAAAATAGTTCAAAAAAAGGTCCATAAAATAGTTCAAAAGGAGTTTGTGAAATACTTCAAAAAGAGGTCGTCTGGAAATTGGGCAGACCCTGTCATCTCTCCGCTTTGAAGTCCTTGGGTTAGGACAATATCTTTTTGTTGATCACCATACATGAAAGAACACAGGAACACCTTCATCTTGCTCCCCCCCCCCATACACAGTGGAGTTTTACGAGCCTTACTCTTGGTAGGTTTTGGCGTCTCACCAGACATTCAATGTAACAAAGTTTTTGTGATAATTTAGAAACAATTATTCTAACAGTTACAATCAAATCAAAGTAGCTTCATGGCATGGCTTCTTAACTTCATGTGAGTGATTATGATTGACGACACCTGTTGACTTCTCTGAGCCCATTTAAACAGGGCTCATTTGATGCAGTCATTAAACTCGGTTACAAACAATGGGAAAGTCAAAGGAACTCAACACGGATCTGAAAAAACGAATCATTGACTTGAACAAGTCAGGAAAGTCACTTGGAGCCATTTCAAAGCAGCTTAAGGTCCCAAGAGCAACCGTGCAGACAATTGTTCCTAAGTATGAAGTGCATGGCACAGTTTTGTCACTGCCACGATCAGGAAGAAAACCCAAGCTATCACTTACTGCTGAGAGAAAATTGGTCAGGATGATCAAGAGTCAACCGAGAACCACCAAAAAAGCAGGTCTGCAATGAATTGGAAGCTGCTGGAACACAGGTGTCAGTGTCCACAGTCAAGCGTGTTTTGAGAGGCTACCATGCAAGAAGGAAGCGCTTGCTCCAGAAGCCACACCTTAAGGCTCGTCTAAAGTTTGCTGATGATCACATGGACAAAGATAAGACTTGCTGGAGGAAAGTTCTGTGGTCAGATGAAACAAACATCGAGTTGTTTGGCCACAATACCCAGCAATATGTTTGGAGGAGAAAAGGTGAGGCCTTTAATCCCAGGAACACCATACCTACCGTCAAGCATGGTGGTGGTAGTACTATACTCTGGGCCTGTTTTGCTGCCAATGGAACTGCTGCTTTACAGAGAGTAAATGGGACAATGAAAAAGGAGGATTACCTCCAGATTCTTCAGGACAAGCTAAAATCATCAGCCCGGAGGTTGGGTCTTGGGCACAGTTGGGTGTTCCAACAGGACACGTCAAAAGTGGTAAAGGAATGGTTAAATCAGGCTAGAATGAAGGTTTTTAGAATGGCCTTCCCAAAGTCCTGACTTAAACGTGTGGACAATGCTGAAGAAACAAGTCCATGTCAGAAAAGCAACACATTTAGCTGAACTGCACCAATTTAGTGGTCAGAAATTCAAGCAGAAGCTTGTGGATGGCTACCAAAAGTGCCTTATTGCAGGTAAACTTGCCAAGGGACATGTAAGCAAATATTAACATTGCTCTATGTATACTTTTGACCCAGCACATTTGCTCACATTTTCAGTAAAATAGAATAGAAAATAATTTATTGATCCCTGGGGGAAATTCAGCACCATAGTTCGCTCACAATAGATAATAAACACTTAGGTATTTTTTTTTACATGTGAATAATATAAATACAGTCTATTATACAGCATTATTCACATGTGAATAACATAAATACAGTCTATTATACAGCATTATTCACATGTGAATAACATAAATACAGTCTATTATACAGCATTATTCACATGTGAATAACATAAATACAGTATTATACAGCATTATTCACATGTGAAAAACATAAATACAGTCTATTATATGGCATTATTCACATGTGAATAACAAATACGGTCTATTATACAGCATTATTCACATGTGAATAACATAAATACAGTCTATTGTACAGCATTATTCACATGCGAATAATATAAATACAATCTATTATACAGCATTATTCACATGTGAATAACATAAATACAGTATTATACAGCATTATTCACATGTGAAAAACATAAATACAGTCTATTATATGGCATTATTCACACGTGAATAACATAAATACAGTCTATTATACAGCATTATTCACATGTGAAAAACATAAATACAGTCTATTATACGGCATTATTCACATGTGATAATATAAATACAGTCTACTATACATAATTATTCACAGGTGAATAACATAAATACAGTCTATTATACAGCATTATTCACATGTGAATAATATAAATACAGTCTATTATACAGCATTATTCACATGTGAATAACATAAATACAGTATTATACAGCATTATTCACATGTGAAAAACATAAATACAGTCTATTATACGGCATTATTCACACGTGAATAACAAATACAGTCTATTATACAGCATTATTCACATGTGAATAATATAAATACAGTCTATTATACAGCATTATTCACATGTGAATAATATAAATACAGTCTATTATACAGCATTATTCACATGTGAATAACATAAATACAGTCTATTATACAGCATTATTCACATGTGAATAATATAAATACAGTCTATTATACAGCATTATTCACATGTGAATAACATAAATACAGTCTATTATACAGCATTATTCACATGTGAATAATATAAATACAGTCTATTATACAGCATTATTCACATGTGAATAATATAAATACAGTCTATTATACAGCATTATTCACATGTGAATAACATAAATACAGTACACATTTAGCTGAATTTTGTCAAGAGGAGTGGTCAAAATTTCAAGCAGAAGCTTGTGGGTGGCTACCAAAAGCGCCTTATTGCAGGTAAACTTGCCAAGGGACATGTAAGCAAATATTAACATTGCTGTATGTATACTTTTGACCCTCACATTTTCAGTAGAGCCATAATAAATTCATAAAAGAAGCAAACTTCATGAATGTTTTTTGTGACCAACAAGTATGTGCTCCAATCACTCTATCACAAAAAAATACGAGTTCACTTTTGGGCCGCGACCAAATTTTTTAAGCCCAATGCGGCCCCCCAGTCAAAAAGTTTTGACGCCCCTGCTGTAGTAGCTACCATTGACCTCTCTAGTACCAGTTTCTAGGGGGTTTATTTTTTTCTAATTTGCACGACTGTTGGTTTCTCCCGGCAGGTGGAGCAGAACAGAGTGAAGCTCCTCAACGACCAAGCGGTGGCAAAGTCTCAGCTCCAGAAGAAGCTGGGACAGTTTTTGTACCTCACAAACCTGGAGAAGGTAGCTCATTCCCACACACAGGTCGCAGCCTTCTCGCGTGCTTTTTGTTGACCTGTGACAATAATCTCCTGGAGCTAGTCCCAGGACAAGTCCACCGGCGGCCTGAACCCAGAGCCGTGTCCCATCTGCGCTCGTCCGCTGGGACAGGAGGTGAGTGTCGTCAAATCACGGGTGAAAAGTCATGTGACGTGTTATTGACGCGTGTTGTTTTTGGCCTGTCAGTGGGCGGTGCTGACCTGCGGCCACTGCTTCTGCAACCAGTGCATCGCCATCATCCTGGAGCAGTACAGCATGGGCTCTCGGCGCCGCGCCATCAAGTGCGCCATTTGCAGGCAGACCACATCGCACGCCGAGATCTCCTACGTGTTCACCGCCGAGTCGTCCAGCCTGGACCAGGACATGCCCGTTAAGGTCGGTTCCCGCTGTCAAAAATAACGAAACTGTGCAAAAAGTAATGCCTGCACACTTCGCACCGAGCGTTAGTGCTCAGTTTATGTTTCAGAATTGTGTTGTGTTTCCACAAGCGTACCAAAAATAACCCAACTGCTACTAGTTTAGTACCGTATTTTCCGGACCATAGGGCGCACCGGATTATAAGGCACATCACCAATGAGCGGGTCTAGTCAGGTTTATTTTCATACAAAAGGCGCACCTGATTATAGGGTGCATTAAAAGGGTCATATTTTGTAATTTTTTTCTAAATGTAAAACTGTCAGGTTCAAACACTGATGACATCTATTAAACAGACAAGAAGCAAGGAATTAAACAGAGACAGAATTCAATTTCGCTCATTGAGGAGAAACGTCTGGGATGTACTCTTTGTACAGTCTTCCGCCACGCTCTGACGAAAGATTGTACGCCTCCTCTTTGATTTGGACTTTCCCTATATAGCTCGGTTGGTAGAGCGGCCGTGCCAGCAACTTGAGGGTTGCAGGTTCGATCCCTGCTTCTGCCATCCCAGTCACTGCCGTTGTGTCCTTGGGCAAGACACTTTACCCACCTGCTCCCAGTGCCACCCACACTGGTTTAAATGTAACTTAGATATTGGGTTTCACTATGTAAAGCACTTTGAGTCACTAGAGAAAAAGCGCTATATAAATATAATTCACTTCACTTCACTTCACTGATTACATGGCAACAGCTGTTTCTAAAGGACGGGGGGTCGTAAACAGCCGTGCCTTTGGTTACAAAACAGTTCAAAGGAAAGGTGCCTGGAGGCGGGTCAGGTCCTGCTTCCTCTCCGCTTTGTAGATCTCGGGTCAAGACAAAATCTTCCTGTGGATTACAATACATCAAAGAAACCGACACCTTCATGTCGCTTCCCATCCTACACAGTGGAGTTTTACAAGCCTTTTGATTGGTAGGATCAAAGACGGCTTTTGTCTGCTCGCCGGGAACTCGTGGCAACACAAAGTTTCGTGATAACTTAGATACAATTATTCTGACAAAAACACTTCCTTGTGGTCTACATAACATGTAATGGTGCTTCTTTGGTTTAAAAAAAGCCGCTGCCAGACCAGGGCTCAGAAAATCTGTATAAACTCCTCCCACCCCCACCGAGGACTTTTTTCACTGCTGGACTAGAGAAAGAGGTTCCGCGGCCTCCGTAGCAGAATCTCCAGGTTCTGTAACAAGACTCTTGAACGCATCATAATAATCCCCTCAATTCCCCCCCAAAAACGGATTAACTGGCTGGAATATAAAGCATACTTGCCAACCCTCCCGGATTTTCCGGGAGACTACCGAAATTCAGCGCCTCTCCCGAAAACCTCCCGGGACAAATTTTCTCCCGAAAACCTTCCCGAAATTCAGGCGGAGCTGGAGGGGGCGTGGCCTCCAGCTCCATGCGGACCTGAGTGACGTGTTGACAACACACAACAACAGCGTCTACCGTAAAGCAGTTCGTCTGCTGTAAACAGCAATGTTGTGACACTTTTAAACAGGACAATACTGCCATCTACTGTACATGCATATGTGACCCACCCATAATGTGTCACATTTTTGTGTTGATTTATTTATTTTATTTTATTTTGTGGCTTGAATTCGTTTTTGGAGCTGTCATTACACATTTATCAGTATTCACATTGGTCAGTAGGGGGCAGTAGGGCGTTTCTTCCCAATTGAATGCTATCACCTGCAGACCGGAAGTGTCTTGTCATTCTGATGAGCGCGACCAGTCTGTGAACAATTGAAACGTCCTGTGTGCTTTTTCCTCCTGTATAACAGGTTAGTTTTGGTGAATCAACTCACTGAATAATATCCATGTGATCTTTATAAGTTTAAGTACACATTCTGATGGTGGAGCCTAACTCTAAAGTGTTTGTGAGTTGTAGTTTGTAAATGAACACTGAAATTCAAGGATTTATTTATTTTATTTATATATATATATATATATATATATACAGGTAAAAGCCAGTAAATTAGAATATTTTGAAAAACTTGATTTATTTCAGTAATTGCATTCAAAAGGTGTAACTTGTACATTATATTTATTCATTGCACACAGACTGATGCATTCAAATGTTTATTTCATTTAATTTTGATGATTTGAAGTGGCAACAAATGAAAATCCAAAATTCCGTGTGTCACAAAATTAGAATATTACTTAAGGCTAATACAAAAAAGGGATTTTTAGAAATGTTGGCCAACTGAAAAGTATGAAAATGAAAAATATGAGCATGTACAATACTCAATACTTGGTTGGAGCTCCTTTTGCCTCAATTACTGCGTTAATGCGGCGTGGCATGGAGTCGATGAGTTTCTGGCACTGCTCAGGTGTTATGAGAGCCCAGGTTGCTCTGATAGTGGCCTTCAACTCTTCTGCGTTTTTGGGTCTGGCATTCTGCATCTTCCTTTTCACAATACCCCACAGATTTTCTACGGGGCTACGGTCAGGGGAGTTGGCGGGCCAATTTAGAACAGAAATACCATAGTCCGTAAACCAGGCACGGGTAGATTTTGCGCTGTGTGCAGGCGCCAAGTCCTGTTGGAACTTGAAATCTCCATCTCCATAGAGCAGGTCAGCAGCAGGAAGCATGAAGTGCTCTAAAACTTGCTGGTAGACGGCTGCGTTGACCCTGGATCTCAGGAAACAGAGTGGACCGACACCAGCTGGACTGCTGCTGAGTGGTCCAAAGTCATGTTTTCTGACGAAAGCAAATTTTGCATTTCCTTTGGAAATCGAGGTCCCAGAGTCTGGAGGAAGACAGGAGAGGCACAGGATCCACGTTGCCTGAAGTCTAGTGTAAAGTTTCCACCATCAGTGATGGTTTGGGGTGCCATGTCATCTGCTGGTGTCGGTCCACTCTGTTTCCTGAGATCCAGGGTCAACGCAGCCGTCTACCAGCAAGTTTTAGAGCACTTCATGCTTCCTGCTGCTGACCTGCTCTATGGAGATGGAGATTTCAAGTTCCAACAGGACTTGGCGCCTGCACACAGCGCAAAATCTACCCGTGCCTGGTTTACGGACCATGGTATTTCTGTTCTAAATTGGCCCGCCAACTCCCCTGACCTTAGCCCCATAGAAAATCTGTGGGGTATTGTGAAAAGGAAGATGCAGAATGCCAGACCCAAAAACGCAGAAGAGTTGAAGGCCACTATCAGAGCAACCTGGGCTCTCATAACACCTGAGCAGTGCCAGAAACTCATCGACTCCATGCCACGCCGCATTAACGCAGTAATTGAGGCAAAAGGAGCTCCAACCAAGTATTGAGTATTGTACATGCTCATATTTTTCATTTTCATACTTTTCAGTTGGCCAACATTTCTAAAAATCCCTTTTTTGTATTAGCCTTACACAATATTCTAATTTTGTGACACACGGAATTTTGGATTTTCATTTGTTGCCACTTCAAATCATCAAAATTAAATGAAATAAACATTTGAATGCATCAGTCTGTGTGCAATGAATAAATATAATGTACAAGTTACACCTTTTGAATGCAATTACTGAAATAAATCAAGTTTTTCAAAATATTCTAATTTACTGGCTTTTACCTGTATGTATGTATGTATGTATGTATATATATATATATATATATATATATATATATATATATATATATATATATATATATATATATATATAGCTAGAATTCACTGAAAGTCAAGTATTTCTTATATATCTATCTTAACCACGCCCCCAACCACGCCCCCCGCCCCACCCCCGACCACGGCCCCACCCCCCGAAATCGGAGGTCTCAAGGTTGGCAAGTATGATATAAAGACAATATAACATACATCCATAAACGTGGATGCATATGCAAAAGTGCAATATATTTATCTGTACAGTAATCTATTTATTTATTTATATCTGCACCTTATTGCAAATCATTGTATTCTCTTTTAATTAACCATTTACACAATGTGACAACTTCACTGGTTTTGGCTTTTGTAGTACTGGTATACCGTACAACCCTGGATAAAGCTGTGTTTCCACCAGGCAGTACAGTTCACTTCGGTGTGGTACATCATTTATTTGCCTTTCCATGCAGGCAAAAGTTGTGAAAAGTACCAAAATATCCAAAACTTGAATCCCTTTGCTGGATAATAAAAGTAGTTTTCCATTCCGAACTTTACCGAGCTGTTCCTGTCCCTCTCAGGGGAGCCACTCGACCAAGGTGGAAGCCGTGGTGAGAACCCTGAAGAAGATCCAAGTGAGCGATCCTGGAGCCAAGTGTCTGGTCTTCTCCACGGTAACCTCTTTCAGCCACGGCCACGTCTGAAAGGTCTGGCCGTGACCGACTCGCCTCTCCTCCCTCCGCAGTGGCAGAGCGTCCTGGACATCATCGCCAAGGCGCTGTTCGACAACAACATGGAGTTCTCGCAGATCAACGGCATCCACAAATTCCAGGAGAACCTGAGCTCCTTCAAGTACGAGAAGAACATCAACATCCTCCTGCTCCCTCTGCACACGGGCTCCAACGGCCTCAACATCATCGAGGCCACGCACGTGCTGCTGGTGGAACCCATTCTCAACCCCGCGCACGAGCTGCAGGCCATCGGACGCGTGCACCGCATTGGACAAACCAAGTAAGCGCTAGATCAGACCTGGGCAGATTAAGGCCCGGGGGCCGCATTAAGCGTTTCAATCTGGCCCGCCGGACATCCCCAAATATTTTTTTTAGATCTTTAAAGGGGAACATTATCACAATTTCAGAAGGGTTAAAACCATTAAAAATCAGTTCCCAGTGGCTTATTTTATTTTTCAAAGTTTTTTTCAAAATTTTACCCATCACGCAATATCCCTAAAAAAAGCTTCAAAGTGCCTGATTTTAACCATCGTTATAAACACCCGTCCATTTTCCTGTGACGTCACATAGTGATGCCGACACAAACAAACATGGCGCATAGAACAGCAAGCTATAGCGACATTAGCTCGGATTCAGACTCGGATTTCAGCGGCTTAAGCGATTCAACAGATTACGAATGTATTGAAACGGATGGTTCTAGTGTGGAGGCAGGTAGCGAAAACAAAATTGAAGAAGAAACTGAAGCTATTGAGCCATATCGGTTTGAACCGTATGCAAGCGAAACCGACGAAAACGACACGGGAGAAAGCGAGGACGAATTCGGCGATCGCCTTCTAACCAACGATTGGTATGTGTTTGTTTGGCATTAAAGGAAACTAACAACTAAGAACTAGGTTTACAGCATATGATATACATTTGGCAACAACATGCACTTTGAGAGTGCAGACAGCCCAGTTTTCACCAATTAATATATTCTGTAGACATACCCTCATCCGCTCTCTTTTCCTGGGGGTCTGGCGGCAGATTTCTTTGACTTTATCGTTGGAAATGCATCTGCTTTGAGTGTCGCAGGATATCCACACATTCTTGCCATCTCTGTCGTAGCATAGCTTTCGTCGGTAAAGTGTGCGGAACAAACGTCCAATTTCTTGCCACTTTGGCATCTTTGGGCCACTGGTGCAACTTGAATCCGTCCCTGTTCGTGTTGTTACACCCTCCGACAACACACCGACGAGGCATAATGTCTCCAAGGTACGGAAAACAGTCGAAAAAAACGTAAAATAACAGAGCTGATTTGACTCTGTGTTTGAGAAAACGTTGTGACGTCATCGCTCCGAGAGCGAATATTAGAAAGGCGTTTAATTCGCCAAAATTCACCCATTTAGAGTTCGGAAATCGGTTAAAAAAATATATGGTCTTTTTTCTGCAACATCAAGGTATATATTGACGCTTACATAGGTCTGGTGATAATGTTCCCCTTTAAGAAGGAAAGTGTAGCTGCCATTATGATGTGCACTCATGTTTTATAATGACCGTAAGTCTTCAACTATACTAAGTCTTTCAATGGCAAAAATCTGTGCTTTTGCATGATATACTAGTTACTATGGTCATCTAATTAGTTACTATGGTCATCTAATTAGTTACTATGGTCATCTAATTAGTTACTATGGTAATGTAATTAGTTACTATGGTCATCTAAGTCACAGCAGCTCAGACGAGGCACCAAGCAGTGTGGGTGGGGAGTGTTTCCACAGAGTGTTTCTGTCACGTTCAAACACAGGACATCTATTAAACAAGACAAAAGGCAAGGAATCAAACAGAGACAGAATTCAATTTGGACTCAATATTGAGGAGAGACATGGCCGCTGCACTCTCTGCACAGTCCTGCACCACGCTCTGACGAAGAAGGTTTTCGTCTCCTCTTTTAATTCAGATGTTCCATGTTCACGCACCAACATATGTCACAGCAGGAATGGTAAGTGTGTAAAAGAGTCATTGTTTTCGGTCGCTTTGAAGTCCAAGAAGAAGATTTCTTGGGCTTAGGCTCTTCCTGGATCCAGCTGGGGCAGGTGTTGGAGGACAATGGATAACCCCTCCCGTCTCCTGACCACAGGGACTTCAAGAGGGCAGCGGGTCGTAAATAGCGTTGACTTCAGTTACCAAATAGTTGGAAGAGAGTTTGTGAAATACTTCAAAGAGAGTTCGTTTAACACTTCAAAGAGAGTTCCTCTGGGAGTTGAGCAGATCCTGCCATCTGTCCGTGTTGAAATCACAGTGGCGTTTCACGAGCCTTCTTCCTCTTGTTAGGCCTCGAAAGACAGCATTCATAATACCACGTTTCTTTTGTGATAACTTACAAACAATTATTCCAACAGTTTCCACAGAGTGTTTCCAGAGCCTGAAATGTGGGTGTCAGGGACAGACGCGGAAGGAGATTTTTACTACAAAGTTCTAAAACTTAGTGATATATCACATATATCAGATTGTAGGTGTTTTTTTTTTCACCCTTCACATTCATATTTCACTAATTTTTGTTGCATTTTTGTTGTGTTTGGCTTGATTGTAAAATATGTGGATGGAGAGGGGGTGTGACGTTCATATGTTGTCAATATTCAGTGTTTTATCCTTCATAGTTAATATTGTAAATCCCACATTCTTTATTTTCATGTACATTCTGGGTGTCTCATTCAGTAATAGAATGTAAAATTCCATTCCGTCTTTTAAGGCGGTCGGTCCATAACGTTTTTAGCTTTCAATCAGACATTATTGTGAGGTTTTGTATTAGTGCTCCTAAAAATAGGACCCAAACACACATACTGTATAGCAGATTTTCACAGATTACACATGTATAATAGTGCGGGTGTGTGTATATGTATGTATATATATATATACATAGATAAATATACCGCCCCATACACATTTTTTTCTCTAAATTTGGCCCCCCGAGTTAAAATATTTGCCCAGGCTTGCGCTACATCATGGATGTTCCACACTCTTTTCCTGGATAAATGAGGGAAAATACCGCTTTATTATATATTGTAATTATTTTCTTAATTTTATTGAAAAAAAACGTTTTTTTTAACCTATATTTTATTTTAATGTTAAATATTTAAATTTTGTATTTATATTTGATATAAGGAATATTTTTACATCGCATGAAAATACAAAAGAAAGTGTGTTTTTTTTCTCTACATAAAACCCTTATTAATGTGGATTAATAAGGGTTAATCCATAGTAACGCTTATTAATATGGGTTATATTAATAAGGGTTAATATAATCCCTTATTAATATGATAAGGGATTATATATATATATATATAAATATATTATACAGGATTATATTAATAAATATATTTATATATATTCATTATATTATTAATATAATATATTAATAATTTTAAAATTATTACAATTATTTAATAATTGTAATTATTTCATATATTAAATAATTAAAATTATTTCATATAGTATTAAATAATTTTGATAATATATTTTGTCTAACAAGCCTGCAGATTTCATGCCAACTTTCCAATTTTAAATAAGGGTGTACCAATACAACTTTTTCACTTCCGATCCGAAACCAATATTGGAATCTTAAATATTGGCCGATAGCGATATTGATCCGATCCGATAACAGCAGGAATCATTCATACTTTTGTTTTTTTTGTATTGTGGAATGTTAGAAAAGGTTTGATCAAGTGAAATGAGTCAAACAGAAAAAGTAGGTATGAAAATGACTGACATATTCATTATTATTGTCTGGAATAGACTTAAGCTGTCTTTAAGTTTAAATATTTTTTTGGTGTTACCTACTAGTGGTCACAATAATTCATGAAGTTAACATCAGGACGCAGTAAGATGAATGATGCGGACACGTTTGTTCCTGGGTACTTTCTAACACGCTTCTGCTTGGGAGACTTTGTATGTGTAAGTAAAATGCAACTATAATTATTTGAAAGTTGTTTATATTGACAAATGTGCTATTTTTTTAAATGTTCCAATGTTTATTACGTATGTCTAGCTTTTGTGTGCCTAGCTGTTGTGTAGCTGCTAGCTCCTAGTTAGCCTATAGCCTAGCACAGGGGTCACAAAGTTGAAGGTGTCAAAGTTTTCCATCTGTGCTCCTCCCAGGCCCACGTTTGTGCACAGGTTCCTCATCAAGTCCACCATTGAGGAGAGAATGCAGGCTATGCTCAAGACTGCAGAGAAGAGGTGGGCGCCATATTCAGATTAATTAATAATAATTCATGTTCATTGTTTGTCTTTGCTTCAATAACTCATGCTTTTTTTCCAAAGTAGTTTTCACTAAGTGTCACATGGTGTTGTGGATGTGAATCTAGCCTTCATGCTGGACTTTACACAATTGTGCTTGTTATAAGTCTGTGTGTGTGTGTGTGTGTGTGTGTGTGTGTGTGTGTGTGTGTGTGTGTGTGTGTGTGTGTGTGTGTGTGTGTGTGTGTGTGTGTGTGTGTGTGTGTGTGTGTGTGTGTGTGTGTCCTATTGTGTCCTTTTGACATACATGCTGTAAATGTGCACTTGTCCAATGTAATAGATGTCATATATCACATACAACAATGTAATAGATGTCATATATCACATACAACAATGTAATAGATGTCATATATCACATACAACAATGTAATAGATGTCATATATCACATACAACAATGTAATGGATGTCATATATCACATATAACAACGTAATGGATGTCAAATATCACATACAACAATGTAATGGATGTCATATATCACATATAACAATGTAATGGATGTCATATATCACATACAACAACGTAATAGATGTCATATATCACATACAACAATGTAATAGATGTCATATATCACATACAACAATGTAATAGATGTCATATATCACATACAACAATGTAATGGATGTCATATATCACATATAACAATGTATTGGATGTCATATATCACATATAACAACGTAATGGATGTCATATATCACATACAACAACGTAATAGATGTCATATATCACATACAACAATGTAATAGATGTCATATATCACATACAACAACGTAATAGATGTCATATATCACATACAACAATGTAATAGATGTCATATATCACATACAACAATGTAATGGATGTCATATATCACATACAACAACATAATAGATGTTATATATCACATACAACAATGTAATAGATGTCATATATCACATACAACAATGTAATAGATGTCATAAATCACATACAACAACGTAATAGATGTCATATATCACATACAACAACGTAAAAGATGTCATACAGTATATCACATACAACAACGTAATAAATGTCATTTATCACATGCAACAATGTAATGGATGTCATATATCACATACAACAATGTAATAGATGTCATATATCACATACAACAAC
This sequence comes from Nerophis lumbriciformis, assembly GCF_033978685.3. NCBI lineage: Eukaryota > Metazoa > Chordata > Actinopteri > Syngnathiformes > Syngnathidae > Nerophis > Nerophis lumbriciformis. The sequence goes on from NC_084576.2 coordinate 31,549,874, forward strand.
GTAATAGATGTCATACAGTATATCACATACAACAACGTAATAAATGTCATATATCACATACAACAATGTAATGGATGTCATATATCACATACAACAATGTAATAGATGTCATATATCACATACAACA
>NC_084576.2:31555000-31560000 GCF_033978685.3 Nerophis lumbriciformis
TTGGTAGCCATCCACAAGCTTCTGCTTGACCACTTGACCACAAAATTGGTGCAGTTCAGCTAAATGTGTTGCTTTTCTGACATGGACTTGTTTCTTCAGCATTGTCCACACCTTTAAGTCAGGACTTTGGGAAGGCCATTCTAAAACCTTCATTCTAGCCTGATTTAGCCATTCCTTTACCACTTTTGACGTCATTGTCCTGTTGGAAAACCCAACTGCGCCCAAGACCCAACCTCCGGGCTGATGATTTTAGCTTGTCCTGAACAATTTGGAGGTAATCCTCCTTTTTCATTGTCCCATTTAAAGCAGCAGTTCCATTTTGGGAATTTTTCCAGTTCAACAAACAACTTCGTTTTTTTGTCCCGATTGAGAAGAATTATTTGACGGTTGAAGTGGGTTGAAAAGTAGTCGCCAGAAAAAAGGGTGGAAATAGGGCTTTGCAAAAAATGGAATTCTGGAAAATCCTGGAATTTTTTTTAACTTGTAAAAATGATAGTTTGAATGTCCAGGATGAGTGGAATGTGTTGAAGGTGGAATGGGTTGAAAAATGTGGAAATTGCACAACTTGGAAAAATGTCCCATTCATTTTGAATGGGGAAAAATGTCCCTGAAAACTGGGAATTCTTGGAAATCCGGGAATTTTTTTTAAATCGTTGAAGGAGAGCACACAATTTTAGAAAATGTTGAATATTTTGGAGTTGGAACGGTTTGAAATCGGATGAAAAATTGTGGAACTTTGAAAAATGTCTCATTGATTTCAATGGGACATTTCATGAAAATGTGTTGAATTTGGGGAAAAGCGGGAATTTTTTTTTTATAGAAAATGTTAAAAGACTTGAATTTGGAGGTAATCCTCATTTTTCATTGTCCCATTTAAAGCAGCAGTTCCATTGTGGGAAATGTTTCAGTTCAACAAACAACTTCATTTTTTTGTCCTGATTAAGAGGAATTATTTGACGGTTGAAGTGGGTTGAAAAGTAGTCGCCAGAAAAAAGGGTGGAAATAGGGCTCTGCAAAAAATGGAATTCTGGAAAATCCTGGAATTTTTTTGAACTTGGAAAAAGGATAGTTTGAATGTCCAGGATGAGTGGAATGTGTTGAAGGTGGAATGGGTTGAAAAATGTGGAAATTGCACAACTTGGAAAAATGTCCCATTCATTTTGAATGGGGAAAAATGTCCCTGAAAACTGGGAATTCTTGGAAATTCAGGATTTTTTTTTTTAAATGGTTGAAGGAGAGCACACAATTTTTTGAAAATGTTGAATATTTTGGAGATGGAACGGTTTGAAATCGGATGAAAAATTGTGGAACTTTGAAAAATGTCCCATTGATTTCAATGGGACATTTCATGAAAATGTGTTGAATTTGGAGAAAAGCGGGAATTTTTTTTTTATAGAAAATGTTAAAAGACTTGAATTTGGAAGTAATCCTCCTTTTTCATTGTCCCATTTAAAGCAGCAGTTCCATTGTGGGAAATTTTTCAGTTCAACAAACAACTTCATTTTTTTGTCCTGATTAAGAGGAATTATTTGACGGTTGAAGTGGGTTGAAAAGTAGTCACCAGAAAAAAGGGTGGAAATAGGGCTCTGCAAAAAATGGAATTCTGGAAAATCCTGGAATGTTTTTGAACTTGGAAAAAGGATAGTTTGAATGTCCAGGATGAGTGGAATGTGTTGAAGGTGGAATGGGTTGAAAAATGTGGAAATTGCACAACTTGGAAAAATGTCCCATTCATTTTGAATGGGGAAAAAATGTCCCTGAAAACTGGATATTCTTGGAAATTCGGGATTTTTTTTTAAATGGTTGAAGGAGAGCACACAATTTTTGAAAATGTTGAATATTTTGGAGTTGGAACGGTTTGAAATCGGATGAAAAATTGTGGAACTTTGAAAAATGTCTCATTGATTTCAATGGGACATTTCATGAAAATGTGTTGAATTTGGGGAAAAGCGGGAATTTTTTTTTATAGAAAATGTTAAAAGACTTGAATTTGGAGGTAATCCTCCTTTTTCATTGTCCCATTTAAAGCAGCAGTTCCACTGTGGGAAATGTTTCAGTTCAACAAACAACTTCATTTTTTTGTCCTGATTAAGAGGAATTATTTGACGGTTGAAGTGGGTTGAAAAGTAGTCACCAGAAAAAAGGGTGGAAATAGGGCTCTGCAAAAAATGGAATTCTGGAAAATCCTGGAATTTTTTTGAACTTGGAAAAATGATAGTTTGAATGTCCAGGATGAGTGGAATGTGTTGAAGGTGGAATGGTTGGAATGTGTTGAAAAATCTGGAAATTGCACAACTTGGAAAAATGTCCCATTCATTTTGAATGGGGAAAAATGTCCCTGAAAACTGGGAATTCTTGGAAATCCGGGATTTTTTTTTAAACGGTTGAAGGAGAGCACACAATTTTTGAAAATGTTGAATATTTTGGAGTTGGAACGGTTTGAAATCGGATGAAAAATTGTGGAACTTTGAAAAATGTCTCATTGATTTCAATGGGACATTTCATGAAAATGTGTTGAATTTGGGGAAAAGCGGGAATTTTTTTTTATAGAAAATGTTAAAAGACTTGAATTTGGAGGTAATCCTCCTTTTTCATTGTCCCATTTAAAGCAGCAGTTCCACTGTGGGAAATGTTTCAGTTCAACAAACAACTTCATTTTTTTGTCCTGATTAAGAGGAATTATTTGACGGTTGAAGTGGGTTGAAAAGTAGTCGCCAGAAAAAAGGGTGGAAATAGGGCTTTGCAAAAAATGGAATTCTGGAAAATCCTGGAATTTTTTTGAACTTGGAAAAATGATAGTTTGAATGTCCAGGATGAGTGGAATGTGTTGAAGGTGGAATGGTTGGAATGGGTTGAAAAATCTGGAAATTGCACAACTTGGAAAAATGTCCCATTCATTTTGAATGAGGAAAAATGTCCCTGAAAACTGGGAATTCTTGGAAATTCTGGATTTTTTTTAAAAAATGGTTGAAGGAGAGCACACAATTTTTGAAAATGTTGAATATTTTGGAGTTGGAATGGTTTGAAATCGGATGAAAAATTGTGGAACTTTGAAAAATGTCTCATTGATTTCAATGGGACATTTCATGAAAATGTGTTGAATTTGGGGAAAAGCGGGAATTTTTTTTTTTATAGAAAATGTTAAAAGACTTGAATTTGGAGGTAATCCTCCTTTTTCATTGTCCCATTTAAAGCAGCAGTTCCATTGTGGGAAATTTTTCAGTTCAACAAACAACTTCATTTTTTTGTCCTGATTAAGAGGAATTATTTGACGGTTGAAGTGGGTTGAAAAGTAGTCGCCAGAAAAAAGGGTGGAAATAGGGCTCTGCAAAAAATGGAATTCTGGAAAATCCTGGAATTTTTTTGAACTTGTAAAAATGATAGTTTGAATGTCCAGGATGAGTGGAATGTGTTGAAGGTGGAATGGTTGGAATGGGTTGAAAAATGTGGAAATTGCACAACTTGGAAAAATGTCCCATTCATGGGGAAAAATGTCCCTGAAAACTGGGAATTCTTGGAAATTCTGGATTATTTTTTTTTTTAAATGGTTGAAGGAGAGCACACAATTTTTGAAAATGTTGAATATTTTGGAGGTTTGAAATCAGATGAAAAATTGTGGAACTTTGAAAAATGTCTCATTGATTTCAATGGGACATTTCATGAAAATGTGTTGAATTTTGGGAAAAGCGGGAATTTTTTTTTATAGAAAATGTTAAAAGACTTGAATTTGGAGGTAATCCTCCTTTTTCATTGTCCCATTTAAAGCACCAGTTCCATTGGCAGCAAAACAGGTCCAGAGCATAATACTACCACCACCATGCTTGACGGTAGGTGTGGTGTTCCTGGGATTAAAGGCCTCACCTTTTCTCCTCCAAACATATTGCTGGGTATTGTGGCCAAACAGCTTCATTTTTGTTTCATCTGACATCACATGGACAAAGATAAGACCTTCTGGGGGAAAGTTCTGTGGTCAGATGAAACAAAAATTGAGCTGTATGGCCACAATACCCAGCAATATGTTTGGAAGAGAAAAGGTGAGGCCTTTAATCCCAGGAACACCATGCCAAACCGTCAAGCATGGTGATGGTAGTATTATGCTCTGGACCTGTTTTGCTGCCAATGGAACTGCTGCTTTAAATGGGACAATGAAAAATGAGGATTACATCCAAATTCAAGTCTTTTAACATTTTCTATAAAAAAAAATTCCCGCTTTTCCCAAAATTCAACACATTTTCATGAAATGTCCCATTGAAATCAATGAGACATTTTTCAAAGTTCCACAATTTTTCATCCGATTTCAAACCGTTCCAACTCCAAAATATTCCACATTTTCAAAAATTGTGTGCTCTCCTTCAACCATTTAAAAAAAAAAATCCCGAATTTCCAAGAATTCCCAGTTTTCAGGGACATTTTTCCCCATTCAAAATGAATGGGACATTTTTCCAAGTTGTGCAATTTCCACATTTTTCAACCCATTCCACCTTCGACACATTCCACTCATCCTGGACATTCAAACTATCATTTTTCCAAGTTCAAAAAAATTCGTAAACGTGTGGACAATGCTGAAGAAACAAGTCCGTGTCAGAAAAGCAACACATTTAGCTGAACTGCAGAAATTTGGTGGTCAAGTGGTCAAGCAGAAGCTTGTGGATGGCTACCAAAAGCGCCTTATTGCAGGTAAACTTGCCAAGGGACATGTAAGCAAATATTAACATTGCTGTATGTATACTTTTGACCCAGCACATTTTCAGTAGACCCATAATACATACTTGCCAACCCTCCCGAATTTTCCGGGAGACTCCCGAAATTCAGCGCCTCTCCCGAAAACCTCCCGGGACAAATATTTTTCCAAAAATCTCCCGATTTTCAGCCGGAGCTGGAAGCCACGCCCCCTCCAGCTCCATGCGGACCTGAGTGAGGACAGCCTTTTTTCATGACGGGAGGACAACAGGGTGACAAGAACTAAATCATCCAGACTAGAGATAAATTGTATTATTATG
>NC_084576.2:31567500-31577500 GCF_033978685.3 Nerophis lumbriciformis
TAAATAAGAGTTACTTAAAAAAAAAAAAAAAAATTCTGTAAAAAAAAAAAAAAAAAAAAAAAAAAAAAAGGCTTTGCTACACATCTTAAAATAAAGCTCTGTCAAATATCCGTCAGTCAGTTGCAGACGTGGGAGCTCCAAGTTTGATCTTTTTTTTTATTTCTTTTTTTTACGTGAATATGTTAGCATGATGTCAAAGCATAACGTTAGCATGTAGTTAACGTAGCTATGCTAATGTTGCTAACGTTTGTAATGTTACATCTTTGTACGGTTTTAGGAAAGTGGTCCGAATTCCATACTTTAAAAAAAAATTTTTTTTACGTGAATATGTTAGCATGATGTCAAAGCATAATGTTAGCATGTAGCTAATGTTGCTAACGTTTGTAATGTTACGTCGTTGTACGGTTTTAGGAAAGGGGTCCGAATTCCGTACTTTTTTTTTTTTTACGTGAATATGTTAGCATGATGTCAAAGCATAACGTTAGCATGTAGCTAACGTAGCTACGCTAATGTTGCTAACGTTTGTAATGTTACATCCTTGTACGGTTTTAGGAAAGTGGTCCGAATTCCATACTTTAAAAAAAAATTTTTTTTTACGTGAATATGTTAGCATGATGTCAAAGCATAACGTTAGCATGTAGCTAACGTAGCTATGCTAATGTTGCTAACGTTTGTAATGTTACATCCTTGTACGGTTGTAGGAACCGAATTCCATACTTTAAAAAACAATTTTTTTTACGTGAATATGTTAGCATGATGTCAAAGCATAACGTTAGCATGTAGCTAACGTAGCTATGCTAATGTTGCTAACGTTTGTAATGTTACATCCTTGTACGGTTTTAGGAAAAGGGTCCTAATTCCGTCCTTTTTTTACGTGAATATGTTAGCATGATGTCAAAGCATAATGTTAGCATGTAGCTAACGTAGCTATGCTAATGTTGCTAACGTTTGTAATGTTACATCCTTGTACGGTTTTTAGGAAAGGGGTCCGAATTCCATACTTTAAAAAATTTTTTTTTTTTACGTGAATATGTTAGCATGATGTCAAAGTATAACGTTAGCATGTAGCTAACGTAGCTATGCTAATGTTGCTAACGTTTGTAATGTTACATCCTTGTACGGTTTTAGGAAAGGGGTCCGAATTCCATACTTTAAATTTTTTTTTTTTTTTTACGTGAATATGTTAGCATGATGTCAAAGCATAATGTTAGCATGTAGCTAACGTAGCTATGCTAATGTTGCTAACGTTTGTAATGTTACATCCTTGTACGGTTTTAGGAAAGGGGTCCGAATTCCGTACTTTTTTTTTTTAACGTGAATATGTTAGCATGATGTCAAAGCATAATGTTAGCATGTAGCTAACGTAGCTATGCTAATGTTGCTAACGTTTGTAATGTTACATCCTTGTACGGTTTTAGGAAAGGGGTCCGAATTCCGTCCTTTTTTTACGTGAATATGTTAGCATGATGTCAAAGCATAATGTTAGCATGTAGCTAACGTAGCTATGCTAATGTTGCTAACGTTTGTAATGTTACATCCTTGTACGGTTTTTAGGAAAGGGGTCCGAATTCCATACTTTAAAAAAAAATTTTTTTTTACGTGAATATGTTAGCATGATGTCAAAGTATAACGTTAGCATGTAGCTAACGTAGCTATGCTAATGTTGCTAACGTTTGTAATGTTACATCCTTGTACGGTTTTAGGAAAGGGGTCCGAATTCCATACTTTAAATTTTTTTTTTTTTTTTACGTGAATATGTTAGCATGATGTCAAAGCATAATGTTAGCATGTAGCTAACGTAGCTATGCTAATGTTGCTAACGTTTGTAATGTTACATCCTTGTACGGTTTTAGGAAAGGGGTCCGAATTCCGTACTTTTTTTTTTTAACGTGAATATGTTAGCATGATGTCAAAGCATAATGTTAGCATGTAGCTAACGTAGCTATGCTAATGTTGCTAACGTTTGTAATGTTACATCCTTGTACGGTTTTAGGAAAGGGGTCCGAATTCCGTCCTTTTTTTACGTGAATATGTTAGCATGATGTCAAAGCATAATGTTAGCATGTAGCTAACGTAGCTATGCTAATGTTGCTAACATTTGTAATGTTACATCCTTGTACGGTTTTAGGAAAAGGGTCCTAATTCCGTCCTTTTTTTACGTGAATATGTTAGCATGATGTCAAAGCATAACGTTAGCATGTAGCTAACGTAGCTATGCTAATGTTGCTAACGTTTGTAATGTTACGTCGTTGTACGGTTTTAGGAAAGGGGTCCGAATTCCATACTTTAAATTTTTTTTTTTTTTACGTGAATATGTTAGCATGATGTCAAAGCATAATGTTAGCATGTAGCTAACGTAGCTATGCTAATGTTGCTAACGTTTGTAATGTTACATCCTTGTACGGTTTTAGGAAAGGGGTCCGAATTCCATACTTTAAAAAAAATTTTTTTTTTACGTGAATATGTTAGCATGATGTCAAAGCATAACGTTAGCATGTAGCTAACGTAGCTATGCTAATGTTGCTAACGTTTGTAATGTTACATCCTTGTACGGTTTTAGGAAAGTGGTCCGAATTCCATACTTTAAAAAAAATTTTTTTTTTACGTGAATATGTTAGCATGATGTCAAAGCATAACGTTAGCATGTAGCTAACGTAGCTATGCTAATGTTGCTAACGTTTGTAATGTTACATCCTTGTACGGTTTTAGGAAAAGGGTCCTAATTCCGTCCTTTTTTTACGTGAATATGTTAGCATGATGTCAAAGCATAATGTTAGCATGTAGCTAACGTAGCTATGCTAATGTTGCTAACGTTTGTAATGTTACATCCTTGTACGGTTTTAGGAAAGGGGTCCGAATTCCATACTTTAAAAAAAAATTTTTTTTTACGTGAATATGTTAGCATGATGTCAAAGCATAACGTTAGCATGTAGCTAACGTAGCTATGCTAATGTTGCTAACGTTTGTAATGTTACATCCTTGTACGGTTTTAGGAAAAGGGTCCTAATTCCGTCCTTTTTTTACGTGAATATGTTAGCATGATGTCAAAGCATAATGTTAGCATGTAGCTAACGTAGCTATGCTAATGTTGCTAACGTTTGTAATGTTACATCCTTGTACGGTTTTAGGAAAGGGGTCCGAATTCCATACTTTAAAAAAAAATTTTTTTTTACGTGAATATGTTAGCATGATGTCAAAGCATAACGTTAGCATGTAGCTAACGTAGCTATGCTAATGTTGCTAACGTTTGTAATGTTACATCCTTGTACGGTTTTAGGAAAGTGGTCCGAATTCCATACTTTAAAAAAAAATTTTTTTTTACGTGAATATGTTAGCATGATGTCAAAGCATAACGTTAGCATGTAGCTAACGTAGCTATGCTAATGTTGCTAACGTTTGTAATGTTACATCCTTGTACGGTTTTAGGAAAGGGGTCCGAATTCCATACTTTAAAAAAAATTTTTTTTTAACGTGAATATGTTAGCATGATGTCAAAGCATAACGTTAGCATGTAGCTAACGTAGCTATGCTAATGTTGCTAACGTTTGTAATGTTACGTCGTTGTACGGTTTTAGGAAAGGGGTCCGAATTCCGTACTTTTTTTTTACTCTGAGGTGTTTACCTGGGGGGGAAAAATGCTAAAAAGCTAGCTTACATGCTAACATCAGCATGCTAACAGTTAGCTTGCGTCAAGTACCAAAATATATGACTCTGAGGTGTTTACTTGGGGGGGAAAAATGCTAAAAAGCTAGCTTACATGCTAACATCAGCATGCTAACAGTTAGTTTGCGTCAAGTACCAAAATATATGACTCTTGAGGTGTTTACTTGGGGGGGAAAAAATGCTAAAAGGCTAGCTTACATGCTAACATCAGCATGCTAACAGTTAGCTTGTGTCAAGTACCAAAATATATGACTCTGAGGTGTTTACCTGGGGGGGAAAATGCTAAAAAGTTAGCATGCATGCTAACATCAGCATGCTAACAGTTAGCTTGTGTCAATTACCAAAATATATGACTCTGAGGTGTTTACCTGGGGGGGGAAAAAATGCTAAAAGGCTAGCTTACATGCTAACATCAGCATGCTAACAGTTAGCTTGTGTCAAGTACCAAAATATATGACTCTGAGGTGTTTACCTGGGGAGGAAAAATGCTAAAAAGTTAGCATGCATGCTAACATCAGCATGTTAACAGTTAGCTTGTGTCAATTACCAAAATATATGACTCTGAGGTGTTTACCTGGGGGGGAAAATGCTAAAAGGCTAGCATACATGTTAACATTAGCATGCTAACAGCTAGCTTGCGTCAAGTACCAAAATATGACTCTGAGGTGTTTACCTGGGGGGGAAAAAATGCTAAAAAGCTAGCTTACATGCTAACAGTAAGCATGCGAAGTACCAAAATATATGACTCTGAGGTGTTTACCAGGAAAAAGCTAGCATTTCCAAAGTGAAATGGTGAGTGTGTTGTGTGTGTTGTGTGTTTCCTCAGAGCTCAGACGACACACACATGATGTTCATCAACACAATCCACAACAACCACACGGAGGTGATCACCAGGAACTACATCAACATCACCTTTGTGTGCCGCTACCCCGTCAACTACATGGTGCAGCAGCCCAGCGGGGGCAACATGATCCAGGTGGACGTGCGGTGAGCAGGCGGGGCCACCCGGGTGTTGTTGACTTTTAGGTGTTTTTTGTTGACCGCCTTCTGGCCGCAGGACCATCACTCTGAACACGGAGGACGGCAACTTCTCGGTGTCCATGGTGCTGTTCAAAGACCAGGACTTCCAGGACCAGTGGAGCACGGTGCCCTGGCTTACCCTCCATGACGACATCTTTGTCAAAGTGTTCATGGTGAAGCAACACAATTGAGTTCGGGCGTGTTCGTAGAATTTTACACGCCTGATAGAAAGTAATGACGCTAACTTACATTGGGTACGCCATAAACATGCTACTGGTTAGCATATGTATGTATGTATGTATGTATATATATATATATATATATATATGTCATTTTCTTTTTAACAATTTTTGTTTTATTTAAAAAAAAAGAAGCAGCTTTTGCTTTTTCCCTGCTTTATATATGTTTATATATGTATGTGTGTGTGTATATATATATATGTATATATGCATATATATATATATATTTTTAACAATTTTAGTTTTTTTTTTTTTAAAAGGCAGCAGCTTTTGCTTTTTTCCTGCTTCTATATATATATATATATATATATTTGAACAATTTTAGTATTATTTAATAAAAAGATTGCAGCTTTTGCTTTTTTGCTGCTTCTTTATATATACATACTGTATATATATATGTATATGTATATATATATATACATACATACACATATATATACATAAATACATATACATATATATTTTAACAATTTTAGTTTTATTTGAAAAAAAGAAGCAGCTTTTGCTTTTTTCCTGCTTTATATATACATATATATATACTTAAATACATATTTATATATATATATACATATATATATATATATATTTGAACAATTAGTTTTATTTTTTTTTTAAAGAAAGAAGCAGCTTTTGCTTTTCTCCTGCTTTATATATACATACATATATATACAGTACATAAATACATATACATATATGTATATGTGTATATATGCATATGTATATATATATTTTTTTAACAATTTTAGTTTTATTTTTTTTTAAAGGCAGCAGCTTTTGCTTTTTTCCTGCTTCTATATATATATATTTGAACAATTTTAGTATTATTTAATAAAAAATTGCAGCTTTTGCTTTTTTGCTGCTTCTTTATATATACATACTGTATATATATATATGTATATGTATATATATGTATACATACATACACATATATATACATAAATACATATACATATATATTTTAACAATTTTAGTTTTATTTGAAAAAAGAAGCAGCTTTTGCTTTTTTCCTGCTTTATATATACATATATATATACTTAAATACATATTTATATATATTTATATATATATATATATATATTTGAACAATTAGTTTTATTTATTTTTAAAGAAAGAAGCAGCTTTTGCTTTTCTCCTGCTTTATATATACATACATATATATACAGTACATAAATACATATACATATATGTATATGTGTATATATGCATATGTATATATATATATTTTTAACAATTTTAGTTTTTTTTTTTTTTTAAAGGCAGCAGCTTTTGCTTTTTTCCTGCTTCTATATATATATCTATATATATATATTTGAACAATTTTAGTTTTATTTAATAAAGAAATTGCAGCTTTTGCTTTTTTGCTGCTTCTTTATATATACATACTGTATATATATATGTATATGTATATATATATATACATACATACACATATATATACATAAATACATATACATATATATTTTAACAATTTTAGTTTTATTTGAAAAAAAGAAGCAGCTTTTGCTTTTTTCCTGCTTTATATATACATATATATATGCTTAAATACATATTTATATATATATATATATATATATTTGAACAATTAGTTTTTTGTTTTTTTAAAGAAAGAAGCAGCTTTTGCTTTTCTCCTGCTTTATATATACATACATATATATACAGTACATATATACATATACATATATATATCCTTAAATACATATATATATATATATATATATATATACATATATATTTGAACAATTTGTTTTATTTAAAAAAAGAAAGAAGCAGCTTTTGCTGTTTTCCTCCTGCTTCTTTATATATATATATATATATATATATATATATATATATATATATATATATATGTGTGTGTATATATATATATATATATATAACCAGTATATAACAATTGTAGTTTTATTTAAAAAAAGAAGCAGCTTTTACTTTTTTCCTGCTTCTATATATATATATATATATATATAAACTTTTTTTTTTTTAATAATTAGCTTTTGATTTTTTTCTTGCTTCTTTATGTATATGTATATATATATATATATATATATATATATATGTGTGTGTGTGTGTGTATATATATATATATATATATATATATATATATATATATATATATACATATATATATATATATATATATATTTTAACAATTTCAGTTTTATTTTTAAAAAACAGAATTAGCTTTTGCTTTTTTCTTGCTTCTTTATATATATATATATATATATATATATATGTGTGTGTGTGTGTGTGTGTGTGTATATATATATATACACGTGTATATATATATATATATATATATATATATATATGTGTGTGTATATATATATATATATATATATATATATACACATGTGTGTATATATATATATATATATGCATAAATATATATATATATATTTTAACAATTTTATTTTTATTAAAAAAATTTAAAAAAAGAAGCAGCTTTTGCTTTTTCCCAGCTTCTTTATATATATATATATATATATATATATATATATATATATATATATATATATATATATATATATATATATATATATATGTATATTCATATATACATATATATACACATATCATATATATATATATATATATATATATATTTAAAAAAAAAAAAATATATATATATATATATATATATAAATAGAAGCAAAGCTTGAATATTTGCCCCATGAATGGGTAACAATACGAAACATAATCACTATTTTGTCCCCCCCCAAAGATTCCAGCTCACCTGACGCTGCGCATGGATCGATGCTGGGCCACGCCCACCAGTGACCCCTACAGCAACATTCAGTACACCTTCATCAGAGACAGGTGTGTAAGAGGAGTTAGTTGCAGACAGGCAGTATGTGAGGGTCATGTGACCAGCGAGTGCGTTACAACAGCTGTGCACGTCCTTGACAACAAGCAACATTTGCTGGTGCTGGCAACTGCACAGCAATGAAAAGGAAAATGTTTGAGAAAAAGAATGTGTGACTGGTGTGTAGCTGCCCGCTGCTGAGTGACCAGCGGACCCTGAGTGTGCTGAACAACGGCCAGGGTCCAGAGGCCACCTTCAGGATACAAATGTTCAAGTTTGTGGGCAGCTCCTACACTGACGTCTTTCTGCACTGCAACGTCCAGATCTGCCACAACGGCGCCAGCCCGTGCCAACCTGTGAGTGCACCCCCCCAACCCCCCCAGCCCCCCACGTCCTTTTTTTAGACACCAGCCGACCTCAAGACACGTGAGCCGCCAGCTCCAAATAAAACCTTCAACATGTTTCCTCTCCACATGTTGACTACATCTTGCAGAACTGCACAGCTGAAGATGTCTTCTTGAGGACCAGGCGGGACATCCCCCTCTCCCACACCGTCTCTTACGGGCCCATAAGGCGGCTGACTGGCCACAGGGACACACCCCATTCAAGTTTGTCTTTTAAAACATTTAGCATTTGGGAGAAAAAATATATATGTATATATATATATATATGCAAACAATTCAACACTAATAAATAAATACAAATAGATGTTTTATGAATAAATAAATTGGAAATATATATATTTAATATATACAAAATTCAAGTATGTTTTTTAAAACAGTAATTTATCATTTTGAAGAAAGAAAAAAAATAAATATGTATGTGTGTATATATGTGCAAAAAACAAACAGCAATTTATACTAATGAATAAATTTTTTATGAATAAATATATTGGAAATATATAAATAATACAACTACAATCTATAATAAATACAAATAAAATATAAATAAATTCAAGTATGTTTTTTAAAACAGTAATTTATTTAAAAAATAAATACATATATATATATGTATATATACATGTGCAAAACATTCAACAGCATTTTATACTAATAAATAAATACAAATAGATGTTTTATGAATAAATAAATTGGAAATATATATATTTAATATATACAAAATTCAAGTATGTTTTTTAAAACAGTAATTTATCATTTTGAAGGAAAAAAAATATATATATGTATGTGTGTATATATATATGTGCAAAAAACAAACAGCAATTTATACTAATGAATACATTTTTTATGAATAAATATATTGGAAATATATAAATAATACAACTACAATCTATAATAAATACAAATAAAATATAAATAAATTCAAGTATGTTTTTTAAAACAGTAATTTATTTAAAAAAAAAAATTATAATAAAAAAAAAAAAATATATATATATATATATATATACATGTGCAAAACATTCAACAGCATTTTATACTAATAAATACAAATAGATGTTTTATGAATAAATAAATTGGAAATATATATTTAATATATACACAATTCAAGTATGTTTTTTTAAAACAGTAATTTATCATTTTGAAGAAGAAAAAAAAAATATGTATGTGTGTATATATGTGCAAAAAACAAACAGCAATTTATACTAATGAATACATTTTTTATGAATAAATACATTGGAAATATATAAATAATAAAACTACAATCTATAACAAATACAAATAAAATATAAACAAATTCAAGTATGTTTTTTAAAACAGTAATTTATTTTTAAATATATATATATATATATATATATATATACATGTGCAAAACATTCAACAGCATTTTATACTAATAAATAAATACAAATAGATGTTTTATGAATAAATAAATTGGAAATATATATATTTAATATGTACAAAATTCAAGTATGTTTTTTAAAACAGTAATTTATCATTTTGAAGGAAAAAAAAAAAATGTATGTGTGTATATATGTGCAAAAAACAAACAGCAATTTATACTAATGAATACATTTTTTATGAATAAATGTATTGGAAATATATAAATAATAAAACTACAATCTATAATAAATACAAATAAAATATAAATAAATTCAAGTATGTTTTTTAAAACAGTAATTTTTTATTTTTTTTTAAATATATATATATATATGTATATATACATGTGCAAAACATTCAACAGCATTTTATTCTAATAAATAATTACAAATAGATGTTTTATGAATAGATAAATTAGAAATATATATAATATGTATGCATTTGGGAAAAAATATATATATATATGTATATATATGTGCAAAAAAATTCAACAGCATTTTATA
>NC_084576.2:31580000-31617500 GCF_033978685.3 Nerophis lumbriciformis
TATATATATACACATATATGTATATATATATACACACACATATATATATAACATAACACACACACACACACACACACACACACACACACACACACACACAATTAAACGGCAATTTATACTTGATATATGAATAAATACATTTTTATAAGTATTTAAATGAAAAATATATAAATGATAAAAGCAAAGCACCATTTATGATAAATACAAATAAAGAACACATAAATAAAATATACACTAAATAAAATAAAATAAAAATTATATTAAAACAAATACAAATTAAATACAGCAATAAGCCTAATACGAGTTTGTATTTTAAAGCAGTAATTTAGAACTTTGAAAAACAACAACTAAATATGTATATATATATATATATATATATATATATATATATATATATATATATATATATATATATATATATATATATATATATATGTTAATAATAAAACCACAATCTACAATAAATACAAATAAAAAATAAATAAATGTAATAAATACAAAATCCAAGTATGTCTTTTAAAAAGTAATTTATTTTTAAAAAACTAAACAAAACAAACAAACAAAACAAAACAAACAAAAAAAATATATACATATTTACACGCACAAAATTAAACTGCAATTTATACTTCATATATGAATAAATACAAATACATTTTTATGAATAAATAATTTAAAAATATATAAATGATAAAATCACAATTTATGATCAGTACAAATAAAGAATACATAAATAAAATATACACTAAATAAATTAAAAAACAATTTATATTAAAACGAATAAAGATTGAATACAGAAATAAGTTTAATACAAGTTTGTCTTTTAAAGCAGTAATTTATAATAAAGCAAATGTAATCCATACAAACTAATTTAACAGCTGTTTATACTAATAAATAAATACAATAATGTTTTATGAATAAATAAATTAAAAATGTAATAGTAATAGAAATGCAATGGTTGATAAGTATGAATAAATACATTAATAAAAACAATTAAAACAACAATTTATATCAAAACAAATAGTGAAAAAAATAAAGCTCAATTCAAGGTTTTTTATGAAGAAATAAATGAAAAATATATATTAATATTAAAAATGCAATTCATAATAAATAGAAATGAATGAATGAATGAAAAAATACAAATGGTTTTTTTACAGCAATTTATACTAATAAATATATATATTTTTTATGAATATATAAATGAAAATATATAAATATAACAAAACAATAATGGCAGGTATGAAAAACACTAACCTACTTATTGTTCATTGTCTGAAATGGACTGTCTTTAGGTTGAAGTTGTTGTTTTTTGGCGACACTTAGTGGTCAAATATTCATGAAAGTTCATGACGTAGTGATGCGGACTCGTATGTTACTGGATACTTTCTAATACGCTTTTGCCTTGGAGACTTTGTATGTGTGAGTAATTATTGATATTGATAAATTGTTGAATGATTATTACCTACTGTATGTGTAGCCTGCGTGCTTAGCTGTGGTGTAGCTGCTACCCGGCTCATCTCTCACGGCAGTTTTCACCCTCATGCAGGCCCAGTCCCGCCGGTGGAGACTTTAGTCCTGGGGGGTCTGCTGGTGGTCCTGCTGGTGGTCACGGGGGTGTTTGGGAGGCTGTGGGTCCGCTCCAGAAGGTTCTACCCGGCCAGGGAGGCCCAGCTCACCTTGTCCAACATCCAGCACATCTCAGAGGTGGCCTCGTGAGACTCAACCATGAAAGTGTCAATAAAGACTTCTAATAATCTTTCCCTTCAAGAACTTTCTAGAGAATTTCCAGAGCCCAATGAGATATTACAAGGGGAAAACGAAAAGAACGATATAAAAGTTGTCTTTCTTTCTCTGTTAAAAACTATGGAAGCCTGTTTCCGCCACAAAAAAAAAAGAAGTCACAATTATGAAATATAAAGTCGAAATTATGAAATAAGAAAAGTTTGCATCATAATTTTATTTTCATAATTTCAATTTTTAATCTCATAATCATGACTTTCTATCTCATACTTTCGACTTTTTATGTCATAATTTTGATTTTTTTTTCATAATTTCGTCTTTTTATCTCACAATGATGACTTTTTATCCCATTTTTACGAGTTTTTATCTCATAATTACAACTTTTTATCTCATAATTATGACTTCCTGTCATACTTTTGTCTTAATCTCATAATGATTTTTTATCTCAAAATTGGGACTTTATTTCACAATTTCATTTTTTTATCTCACAATTATTACTTTTTTTTAATCCCATAATTTTGTACAATACAAATAAAAAATAAATAAATCTAATGTGTACAAAATTCAAGTATGTCTTTTAAAAAAGTAATTTAAAAAATAAAATAAATAAAAAGATATATATATATATATATATATATATATACACGCACAAAATTAAACCGCAATTTATACTTGATGTATGAATAAATACGAATACATTTTTAGGAATAAATAAATGAAAAATATATAAATGATAAAACCACAATTTATGATCAGTACAAATAAAGAATACATAAATAAAATACACTAAATACATTTAAAAACAATTGATATTAAAACGACTAAAAATTAAATACAGCAATAAGCTTAATACAAGTTTGTCTTTTAAAGCAGTAATTTATAATAAAGCAAATTTAATCTATACAAAGTAATTTAACAGCTGTTCATACTAATAAATAAATACAAATATGTTTTATGAATAAATAAATTAAAAATGTATTAGTCATATAAATGCAATGGTTGATTCATATTAATAAATACATTAATTTCATAATTTCGTCTTTTTATCTCACAATTATTACTTTTTTTTTAATCCCATAATTTTGTCTTTTTATCTGACAATTATGACTTTTTAATCCCATAATTACAACTTTTAACTCATAATTATGACTTTGTATCTCATACTTTTGACTTTTAATCTCATAATGATTTTTTTTATCTCATAATTTGATTTTATTTCATAATTTCGTCTTTTTATCTCACAACTTTTGCTTTTTATCCGTTTATTACGAGTTTTTATCCCATAATTTTGTCTTTTTATCTCACAATTATGACTTTTTAATCCCATAATTACAACTTTTTACTCATAATTATGACTTTGTATCTCATACTTTTGACTTTTAATCTCATGATTTTTTATCTCATAATTTGGATTTTATTTCATAATTTCGTCTTTTTATCTCACAACTATTGCTTTTCATCCGTTTATTACGAGTTTTTATCCCATAATTATGACTTTTTATCTCATAATTAGGAGTTTTTAGCCCATAATTTTGTCTTTTTATCTCACAATTATGACTTTTTATCCCACAATTATGACTTTTTATCTCATAATTACGACTTCCTATGTCATACTTTTGTCTTTCAATCTCATAATGATTTTTTATCTCAAAATTGGGACTTTATTTCATAATTTCGTCTTTTTATCTCACAATTATTTTTTTAATCCCATAATTTTGTACAATACAAATAAAAAATAAATACATCTAATATATACAAAACTCAAGTATGTCTTTTAAAAAAGTAATTTATAAAAAAAAAAAAAAAGTATATATATATATATATATATATACACGCACAAAATGAAACCGCAATTTATACTTGATGTATGAATAAATACAAATACATTTTTAGGAATAAATAAATGAAAAGTATATAAATGATAAAACCACAATTTATGATCAGTACAAATAAAGAATACATAAATAAAATACATTTTAAAACAATTGATATTAAAACGACTAAAAATTAAATACAGCAATAAGCTTAATACAAGTTTGTCTTTTAAAGCAGTAATTTATAATAAAGCAAATGTAATCTATACAAAGTAATTTAACAGCTGTTTATACTAATAAATAAATACAAATATGTTTTATGAATAAATAAATTAAAAATGTATTAGTCATATAAATGCAATGGTTGATTCATATTAATAATACATTAATTTCATAATTTCGTCTTTTTATCTCACAATTATTACTTTTTTTTTATCCCATAATTTTGTCTTTTTATCTCACAATTATGACTTTTTAATCCCATAATTACAACTTTTTACTCATAATTATGACTTCCTGTCATACTTTTGACTTTTAATCTCATAATGATTTTGTATCTCAAAATTGGGACTTTATTTCATAATTTCGTCTTTTTATCTCACAACTATTGCTTTTCATCCGTTTATTACGAGTTTTTATCCCATAATTATGACTTTTTATCTCATAATTAGGAGTTTTTAGCCCATAATTGTGTCTTTTTATCTCACAATTATGACTTTTTATTCCACAATTATGACTTTTTTATCTCATAATTATGACTTCCTATGTCATACTTTTGTCTTTTAATCTCATAATGATTTCTTATCTCAAAATTGGGACTTTATTTCATAATTTCGTCTTTTTATCTCACAATTATTATTTTTTTAATCCCATAATTCTGTACAATACAAATAAAAAATAAATACATCTAATACATACAAAACTCAAGTATGTCTTTAAAAAAAGTAATTTATTAAAAATAATAATAAATGTATATATATATATATATATATATATATATATATATACACACGCACAAAATTAAACCGCAATTTATACTTGATGTATGAATAAATACAAATACATTTTTAGGAATAAATAAATGAAAAGTATATAAATGATAAAACCACAATTTATGATCAGTACAAATAAAGAATACATAAATAAAATACACTAAATACATTTAAAAACAATTGATATTAAAACGACTAAAAATTAAACACAGCAATAAGCTTAATACAAGTTTGTCTTTTAAAGCAGTAATTTATAATAAAGCAAATGTAATCCATACAAAGTAATTTAACAGCTGTTTATACTAATAAATAAATACAAATGTTTTATGAATAAATAAATTAAAAAAGAATTAGTCATATAAATGCAATGGTTGATTCATATTAATAAATACATTAATTTCATCTTTTTATCTCACAATTATTACTTTTTTTTTTATCCCATAATTTTGTCTTTTTATCTCACAATTATGACTTTTTAATCCCATAATTACAACTTTTTACTCATAATTATGACTTTGTATCTCATACTTTTTTGACTTTTAATCTCATAATGATTTTTTATCTCATAATTTGGATTTTATTTCATAATTTCGTCTTTTTATCTCACAACTATTGCTTTTCATCCGTTTATTACGAGTTTTTATCCCACAATTATGACTTTTTTATCTCATAATTAGGAGTTTTTAGCCCATAATTTTGTCTTTTTATCTCACAATTATGACTTTTTATCCCACAATTATGACTTTTTATCTCATAATTATGACTTCCTATGTCATACTTTTGTCTTTTAATCTCATAATGATTTTTTATCTCAAAATTGGGACTTTATTTCATAATTTCGTTTTTTTTAGCTCACAATTATGACTTTTTTTTAATCCCATAATTTTGTACAATACAAATAAAAAATAAATACATCTAATATATACAAAATTCAAGTATGTCTTTTAAAAAAGTAATTTATTAAAAAAAAAAAATAGTATATATAAATATATATATATATATATATATATATATATATATATATATATATATATATATATATATATATATATATATATATATATATACACGCACAAAATGAAACCGCAATTTATACTTGATGTATGAATAAATACAAATACATTTTTAGGAATAAATAAATGAAAAATATATTAATGATAAAACCACAATTTATGATCAGTACAAATAAAGAATACATAAATAAAATACACTAAATACATTTAAAAACAATTGATATTAAAACGACTAAAAATTAAACACAGCAATAAGCTTAATACAAGTTTGTCTTTTAAAGCAGTAATTTATAATAAAGCAAATGTAATCTATACAAAGTAATTTAACAGCTGTTTGTACTAATAAATAAATACAAATATGTTTTATGAATAAATAAATTAAAAATGTATTAGTCATATAAATGCAATGGTTGATTCATATTAATAAATACATTAATTTCATAATTTCATCTTTTTATCTCACAATTATTACTTTTTTTTTATCCCATAATTTTGTCTTTTTATCTCACAATTATGACTTTTTAATCCCATAATTACAACTTTTTACTCATAATTATGACTTTGTATCTCATACTTTTGACTTTTAATCTCATAATGATTTTTTATCTCATAATTTGGATTTTATTTCATAATTTCGTCTTTTTATCTCACAACTATTGCTTTTCATCCGTTTATTACGAGTTTTTATCCCATAATTATGACTTTTTATCTGATAATTAGGAGTTTTTAGCCCATAATTTTGTCTTTTTATCTCACAATTATGACTTTTTATCCCACAATTATGACTTTTTATCTCATAATTATGATTTCCTATGTCATACTTTTGTCTTTTAATCTCATAATGATTTTTTTATCTCAAAATTGGGACTTTATTTCATAATTTCGTCTTTTTAGCTCACAATTATGACTTTTTTTTTAATCCCATAATTTAGTACAATACAAATAAAAAATAAATACATCTAATATATACAAAATTCAAGTATGTCTTTTAAAAAAGTAATTTATTTAAAAAAAAAAGTATATATGAATATAAATATATATATATATATATATATATATATATATATATATATATATATATATATATATATATATACACGCACAAAATTAAACCGCAATTTATACTTGATGTATGAATAAATACAAATACATTTTTAGGAATAAATAAATGAAAAGTATATAAATGATAAAACCACAATTTATGATCAGTACAAATAAAGAATACATAAATAAAATACACTAAATACATTTAAAAATAATTGATATTAAAACGACTAAAAATTAAATACAGCAATAAGCTTAATACAAGTTTGTCTTTTAAAGCAGTAATTTATAATAAAGCAAATTTAATCTATACAAAGTAATTTAACAGCTGTTTATACTAATAAATAAATACAAATATGTTTTATGAATAAATAAATTAAAAATGTATTAGTCATATAAATGCAATGGTTGATTCATATTAATAAATACATTAATTTCGTCTTTTTATCTCACAATTATTACTTTTTTTTATCTCATAATTTTGTCTTTTTATCTCACAATTATCACTTTTTAATCCCATAATTACAATTTTTTACTCATAATTATGACTTTGTATCTCATACTTTTGACTTTTAATCTCATAATGATTTTTTATCTCATAATTTGGATTTTATTTCATAATTTCGTCTTTTTATCTCACAATTATTAATTTTTATCCGTTTATTACGAGTTTTTATCCCATAATTTTGTCTTTTTATCTCACAATTATGACTTTTTAATCCCATAATTACAACTTTTTCCTCATAATTATGACTTCCTGTCATACTTTTGATTTTTAATCTCATAATGATTTTTTATCTCATAATTTGGATTTTATTTCATAATTTCGTCTTTTTATCTCACAATTATTACTTTTTATCCGTTTATTACGAGTTTTAATCCCATAATTATGACTTTTTATCTCATAATTAGGAGTTTTTAGCCCATAATTTTGTCTTTTTATCTCACAATTATGACTTTTTATCCCACAATTATGACTTCCTATGTCATACTTTTGTCTTTTAATCTCATAATGATTTTTTATCTCAAAATTGGGACTTTATTTCATAATTTCGTCTTTTTATCTCACAATTATGACTTTTTTTTCTCCAGCATATTTATAAAATGTTTCCCCCCCCCAATTTTCTTAGGGCTTCCGCAGAAACACCTAACGATCGCCACGCATTTTAATAAAATCCTAGTTGAGCATTATTGTTATTTTTGTTGGTTTGTTTTGGTTGTTTTTTTTGGCAAATCCAATGAACGGGCGACACTGATTGGTCGAGCCAAGACCACGTGATGTGTTCCTTGCGTGATGACGTAATCGCGCAGCGCCCCAAACCAGCTCCATTGCAAAACTCTGCAAAAGCGGCGAAGGAGCGGCGAGCCCAACAACGAGCGACATTTAACGCACCGACCAAATCTACTTTGGGGGCGCTTCATACACCCCCCTTGGCCTGTTTCTGTCCACGGAGCTGATTTATAAAAGAACCGACAAACACACCGAGAGTCCCGCAACTCCGGGTAAGAAGCTAACACATGTAGCATGTTAGCACGTTAGCATGTTGTTCTTTTGTTTGACAAACTTCTGCCACTTGACTAATGTACTTATTACATCATCGCCACACTAACTACTTACACTGAAACTGATAATAATGAAGTTAATAGTTTATATTTGTGTGTGCGGCTCGCGGTTTAAAACACATACATTATCTGACTTTTGTTAAAAAGAGCAAAGTAAAGTGCAACATCATGTATGCAACCTTGTTGTGATGCATCATGGATGCAACTTTGTTGTGATGCTCACATTCTTCTACTTTCCCGGAAACCCCCTTGACAAGAGTTGTGTAATGACCCCGGTGTGTTTAAAGGGCTTCTTTTCACGCCGATCGCCGTCCTAAAGTACAGTCCTGGTCAAAAGTGTACATAGACTTGTAAAGAACATCATGTCATGGCTGTCTGGACTTTACAATCATTTCTACAACTCTTATTTTAATGCTGTATAATAGACTGTATTTATGTTATTCACATGTGAATAACGCTGTATAATAGACTGTATTTATGTTATTCACATGTGAATAATACTGTATAATAGACTGTATTTATATTATTCACATGTGAATAATGCTGTATAATAGACTGTATTTATGTTATTCACATGTGAATAATGCTGTATAATAGACTGTATTTATGTTATTTACATGTGAATAATGCTGTATAGTAGACTGTATTTATGTTATTCACATGTGAATAATGCTGTATAATAGACTGTATTTATGTTATTCACATGTGAATAATGCCGTATAATAGACTGTATTTATGTTATTCACATGTGAATAATGCTGTATAATAGACTGTATTTATGTTATTCACATGTGAATAATGCTGTATAATAGACTGTATTTATGTTATTCACATGTGGATAATGCTGTATAATAGACTGTATTTATGTTATTCACGTGTGAATAATGCTGTATAATAGACTGTATTTATGTTATTCACATTTGAATAATGCTGTATAATAGACAGTATTTATATTATTCACATGTGAATAATGCTATATAATAGACTGTATTTATGTTATTCACATTTGAATAATGCTGTATAATAGACTGTATTTATGTTATTCACATGTGGATAATGCTGTATAATAGACTGTATTTATGTTATTCACATGTGAATAATGCTGTATAATAGACTGTATTTATGTTATTCACATGTGGATAATGCTGTATAATAGACTGTATTTATGTTATTCACATGTGAATAATGCTGTATAATAGACTGTATTGATGTTATTCACATGTGAATAATGCTGTATAATAGACTGTATTTATGTTATTCACATGTGAATAATGCTGTATAATAGACTCTTTATATTATTCACATGTGAATAATGCTGTATAATAGACTGTATTTATATTATTCACATGTGAATAATGCTATATAATAGACTGTATTTATACTATTCACATGTGAATAATGCTATATAATAGACTGTATTTATGTTATTCACATTTGAATAATGCTGTATAATAGACTGTATTTATGTTATTCACATGTGAATAATGCTGTATAATAGACTGTATTTATGTTTAGTGTTTATTATCTATTGTGAGTGAACTGTGGTGCTGAATTTCCCCCAGGGATCAATACATTATTTTCTATTCTATTCTACTGAAAATGTGAGCAAATGTGCTGGGTCAAAAGTATACATACAGCAATGTTAATATTTGCTTACATGTCCCTTGGCAAGTTTACCTGCAATAAGGCGCTTTTGGTAGCCATCCACAAGCTTCTGCTTGAATTTTTGACCACTAAATTGGTGCAGTTCAGCTAAATGTGTTTCTTTTCTGACATGGACTTGTTTCTTCAGCATTGTCCACACGTTTAAGTCAGGACTTTGGGAAGGCCATTCTAAAACCTTCATTCTAGCCTGATTTAGCCATTCCTTTACCACGTTTGAGGTGTGTTTGGGGTCATTGTCCTGTTGGAACACCCAACTGCGCCCAAGACCCAACCTCCGGGCTGATGATTTTAGCTTGTCCTAAAGAATTTAGAGGTAATCCTCCTTTTTCATTGTCCCATTTACCTCCAAATTATTCATTTCATTTATTTATTTATTTCAGGCAATGACATTAAAAATATGTAAAAAAAAGTACAAAGTTGGTAACATATATTTAAATTAATATAGTGCAAAAGGTAATGTATAGTATGTAATCCATGATTGTCCAGTTTTGCCTGAAAGGGAGTGGGAAGAAGAGAATTTATTTAATCCCACCCCCAGTTCTCCATTCAGTTATTATTCACATGAGTTTCACTCTTACTTTGTTCAAGGATTACAATACACATGTTGTATCATAGTGGCATTACCACAGGTAACAATAATTATTACACTGTAACAATCATTTGTATCAACAATGTAGGAAGAATGAATATACCAATAATGGTAATAGACAACATAGCAATAATGGTAATAGAAAACATAGCAATAATGGTAATAGACAACATAGCAATAATGGTAATAGACAACATAGCAATAATGGTAATAGACAACATAGCAATAATGGTAAGGAAACATTGAGCACATGATAACACTTTGAGACAGAGTACAACAGCAGGTCAAATTAAAGACCCTCATCTCTATATTTGAACCAGACCCGATGTTTGTATACTAGTTTAAATCGATTAATAGTTTGACAAGCTAAAATCATCAGCCCGGAGGTTGGGTCTTGGGCGCAGTTGGGTGTTCCAACAGGACAATGACCCCAAACACACCTCAAAAGTGGTAAAGGAATGGCTAAATCAGGCTAGAATGAAGGTTTTAGAATGGCCTTCTCAAAGTCCTGACTTAAACGTGTAGAAAATGCTGAAGAAACAAGTCCATGTCAGAAAAGCAACACATTTAACTGAAGTGCACCCATTTTGTCAAGAGGAGTGGTCAAAAATTCAAGCAGAAGCTTGTGGATGGCTACCAAAAGCGCCTTATTGCAGGTAAACTTGCCAAGGGACATGTAAGCAAATATTAACATTGCTGTATGTATACTTTTGACCCAGCACATTTGCTCACATTTTCAGTAGAATAGAATAGAAAGTACTTTATTGATCCCTGGGGGAAATTCAGCACCACAGTTCGCTCACAATAGACAATAAACACTTAGGTATGTTTTACATGTCAATAATATAAATACAGTCTATTATACAGCATTATTCACATGTGAATAACATACATACAGTCTATTATACAGCATTATTCACATGTGAATAACATAAATACAGTATTATACAGCATTATTCACATGTGAATAACATAAATACAGTCTATTATACAGCATTATTCACATGTGAATAACATAAATACAGTCTATTATACAGCATTATTCACATGTGAATAACAAATACAGTCTATTATACAGCATTATTCACATGTGAATAATATAAATACAGTCTATTATACAGCATTATTCACATGTGAATAACAAATAGTCTATTATACAGCATTATTCACATGTGAATAACATAAATACAGTCTATTATACAGCATTATTCACATGTGAATAACATAAATACGGTCTATTATACAGCATTATTCACATGTGAATACTATAAATACAGTCTATTATACAGCATAATTCACATGTGAATACTATAAATACAGTCTATTATACAGCATTATTCACATGTGAATAACATAAATACGGTCTATTATACAGCATTATTCACATGTGAATAACATAAATACAGTCTATTATACAGCATTATTCACATGTGAATAACATAAATACAGTCTATTATACAGCATTATTCACATGTGAATGACATAAATATGGTCTATTATACAGCATTATTCACATGTGAATAACATAAATACAGTCTATTATACAGCATTATTCACATGTGAATAACAAATACAGTCTATTATACAGCATTATTCACATGTGAATGACATAAATATGGTCTATTATACAGCATTATTCACATGTGAATAACATAAATACAGTCTATTATACAGCATTATTCACATGTGAATAACAAATACAGTCTATTATACAGCATTATTCACATGTGAATAACATAAATACAGTCTATTATACAGCATTATTCACATGTGAATAACATAAATACAGTCTATTTTACAGCATTATTCACATGTGAATAACATAAATGCAGTCTATTATACAGCATTATTCACATGTGAATAACATAAATACAGTCTATTATACAGCAGTATTCACATGTGAATAACAAATACAGTCTATTATACAGCAGTACCATGACATGATGTTCTTTACAAGTGTACGTAAACATTTGACCAGGACTGTACATGCAAGAAGTGATGCTTCCATGAAACCAAAGAGTGCGGTTGTGAAATGTTAGAACACTTGCAGTGTTTGTGGAACACACGAGCAATAATATGTTGACACTGGGATGTATTAATGACATCGTGTGATGCACAAAAACATGCTTCAGTATGCAGTGGAACTCTATTTTCATCCTGGACGGTTAAAATGTCTCGGACAAAGCGACATTACACCAGTCACTCTTTTTGCCCTCGGGCTCCTTGTTGGACAAGGGAAAGTTGTGCACATTTCAGGAATAAATAGCTCTGTTAAACTAAACACAAATGGCCTTTAGGACGTTAAAGTACCAGTATAAAGTTGCTTCTGTATCGAGGTTATTATCATGAATATATGATTTATAACAAGCCTTACAATGTTTGAGTGAATAGATATGATCAAAATACTGTATTTTTCAGACTATAAGGCGCACTTAAAATCCTTTCATTTTCTCAAAACTCGACAGTGCGCCTTATAACCCGGTGCGCCGAATGTACGTAATCATTTTGGTTGTGCTTACCGACCTCGAAACTATTTTATTTGGTACATGGTGAAATGATAAGAAAAACAAGTTGCTTCTGTATCGAGGTTATTATCATGAATATATGATGATCAACAACAAGCCTTACAATGTTTGAGTAAATAGATATCATCAAAATACCGTATTTTGCGGACCATAAGGCGCACTTAAGATTCTTTCATTTTCTCAAAACTCGACAGTGAGCCTTATAACCCGGTGCGCCGAAAGTATGGAATAATTTTGGTTGTGCTTACCGACCTCTAAGCTATTTTATTTGGTACATGGTGTAATGATAAGAAAAACAAGTTGCTTCTCTATCGAGGTTATTATCATGAATATATGATGTTCAACAACAAGCCTTACAATGTTTGAGTAAATAGATATGATCAAAATACCGTATTTTGCGGACCATAAGGTGCACTTAAGATTCTTTCATTTTCTCAAAACTCGACAGTGAGCCTTATAACCCGGTGCGCCGAAAGTATGGAATCATTTTGGTTGTGCTTACCGACCTCGAAGCTATTTTATTTGGTACATGGTGTAATGATAAGAAAAACAAGTTGCTTCTGTATCGAGGTTATTATCATGAATATATTATTTATAACAACAAGCCTTACAATGTTTGAGTAAATGCATATGATCAAAAATACTGTATTTTTTGCACCATAAGGCGCACTTAAGATCCTTTCATTTTCTCAAACCTCGACAGTGCGCCTTATAACCCGGTGCGCCGAATGTACGGAATCATTTTGGTTGTGCTTACCGGCCTCGAAGCTATTTGATTTGTTATATGGTGTAATGATAAGTGTGACCAGTAGATGGCAGTCACGCATAAGAGATACGTGTGACTGCAATATGACTCAAAACGGTGCAATATACACATCACATCTTTCATATAATCGACAGTATTACCAATTTAAATTTTCATAACATGGTCACTACTGCCTAGTTTCTCTTGTTATATTCTTATTTCTACTGGTATATTTTTAATCTTATTGCTATATTTTCTATTTTATTTCCATTTATACCTCCATTATGTACCCTTTTAAAATATATCTCAATACTGTACAGTGCTGCTGGAATTTTAATTTTCCTGAGGGAACTCTCCTGAAGGAATCAATAAAGTACTATCTATCCATCTATCAAGTAAACAAGACCAAAATGTTATATGTCCATATGATCTTATTGTTCTGTCTTTATATATTTTTTTCAATTGGAATATATTTCTACAATATTTTATCTCATTGTAAAGGGAAGTGTGACCAGTAGATGGCAGTCACACATAAGAGAAACATGTACCAGTAGATGGCAGTCACACATAAGAGAAACATGTAGACTGCAATATGACTCAAGTAAACAACACCAACATTTTATATGTTCCATTGAAAATATAGAACATTACACACGGCGCTCAAAAGTCTATCAAAATGTTTTAGTAGGACTTTGGTAAGCTATGAAGCCACACCGCTTGATGGACTGTACTGTGCTTCAACATAGGAGTATTATTATGGTGTGTATAACAGTGGTTCTTAACCTTGTTGGAGGTACCGAACCCCACCAGTTTCATATGCGCATTCACCGAACCCTTCTTTAGGGAAAAATAAAACGTTTTTTTTCAAATTCAAGACAAAGTTATATGTTTTTGGTAACACTTTAGTATGGGGAACATATTCTAAGTAACAAAGACTTAATTTAGAGTTATTTGGACACTAGGGGAAC
The DNA here is from genome assembly GCF_033978685.3 of Nerophis lumbriciformis. Classification (NCBI taxonomy): domain Eukaryota; kingdom Metazoa; phylum Chordata; class Actinopteri; order Syngnathiformes; family Syngnathidae; genus Nerophis; species Nerophis lumbriciformis. Next base: position 31,594,656 of record NC_084576.2, read on the forward strand.
ATATTCTAAGTAATAAAGATTTAATTTAGAGTTATTTGGTTAGGGTCAGGGTTAGAGGGTTAGGGTTATAATAAGGCTATGCTGAATAAGGCATTAATAAGTACTTAATAATGACTAGTTAAGAGCCAATATGTTACTAATTTGCATGTTAATAAGCAACTAATTAATGGTGAATATGTTCCCCATACTAAAGTGTTATCATGTTTTTTTACTGGTGTTTAAAGAACAAAACCAACACAGTGCATAAACTCACAACAAATTACACACCTGCAAATCAGTGTGACTTCTGCTGTTGCCATATCCGTAATACGCCGATAGGGAGAAGTTTGTATTTACACGATGAGTCGGGTGTGTTTTGACCTCCGCCGAACCCCTGAGGCCGACTCACCGAACCCTTAGGGTTCCATCGAACGCAGGTTAAGAACCACTGGTGTATAAGGTAAGACATGTTATCTGGCATTGTGTTTCGCAATATTATGAAAAAGCAACTTTTCTTATCTTCTGGTACCTGCTGATCTGTATTTGGGATCTGCATAAGTTCCGCCTTTGTAGTCCGTAGTCGATAAGCTTCTTCTTTTTCTCTATTTTCTTGTTATGTGACATTCATCCTCCGTTGTTGCCATTTCTAATATAAAGTAGTGTAAAGTACTTACTTATATCTGTCAGTAAACTCACCATGAAAGCACTAAAACATACCGGTGTAGTGAGTTTACATTATTCACCCAAGGAACTTTAGTTATTAGAGAGTTCCGGTCGGACGTTTTGTCGCGGGACACAATTCGGGCGTTGTTGTTGCACTAGTGAGCCACGGATGAGGAGATGCTGCTCCGTTATTGATTGAAGTAAAGTCTGAATGTCATTAAAACAGTTAGCGCCATCTTTTGACACTTCTTCTTACACTCCCATCCTTGCACGCTACAACAAAGATGCGCGGTTTGCGGACACAACCGCGGAGTCCGCGGATTATCCGCGGGTCGGCGGTTGAAATAAAAACAAAATTAGATTTTATCCGCGGGTCGGGTCGGGCGGTTGAAAAAAAAATAAATTAGATTTTAAATAGATTCAGGCGGGTGGCAGTTAAACCAATTGGGAAATATATATACATAGTTAAATGTTGTTACCCACATACGAAAAACGAGCAGGCACCTGCAGCATATGCCACAACAGAAGAAGAAAAAAAAAAAGAGATGGCAACGCCGGCAGCAAACGTGGTACGCGACAAACTAAAAAAGGGAATACTAAAGACCAGGGGGAAAAAAAAGGCCAGAAAAGTTCAGCGTGGACTCGTTTTTATGAGGTTGTAAATCAGGATGATAGTAATGCTGGCTACGTGATTTGCAAGAGCTGCGACGCTGTTTATGTCTACGACAGTCACAAAACCGGGACATCTAACATGGTGCATCACATTTGTGCAAAACCCCGAACCTCCACAAACACCCTGAGCATGAGCAGTTTCGTCTGCCGTGATCCCAGAAGAGTGCCACAGGATGTTAAAACAAGATAGAACGCAGCAGTTTGAGTGGCGCAAGCGCCCTTGGAGGTGAGCTCAGCGCGGCTCTCAGATGATTGCGCACTGGTGTGCGTCTGGGCCGTGACAGCGTGGCACGCATTGAATGTCTCTGCTGCATTGGATCAGTCTCCTTTCTTTAACAGGCAAAAGCTTTATAACCTCACTAATGCCTTGCATCGTCTATATTAGATATATAACAACGGGCGGGTGCGGTTTTGATTAAATGTTAGTTCGGGTGGATGCGGATGGTTGACGACTTTTGTGATGCGGTTGCGGATGAAATAATTGCCTATCCGCGTATCTCTAATATATATATATATATATATATATATATATATATATATATATATATATATATATATATATATGTACAGTATATATATATGTTATGTAGACCATAAGAAAGTGTTTTCAATTGAGAAAAAAAATCATATGACCCCTTTAATGCGCCTTATAATCCAGTGCGCCTTTTGTATGAAAATAGACCTGAATCGACCCGATCATCGGCAGTCCGGTGCGCCCTATGGTCCAGAAAATACGGTAATGAAAATAATATAGAAATTACAGAAATTCCCAAGCCATTGTGCGAGACAATGAGCTTGAGCAGTCACATGGTGCATGAGGGCACCACCAACAATAACAATGCTAATCGTGCAGGCTTTGTGAGAATGAACAAAGATTACTTTGGGACAAGTATTGACCAATAACTTTATATTTTGAATATAAGGAGAATGATCTACAAGTTTGCCCTATGCTAACGTTAACATGATAACAGGAAAAGTTAGCATACTTCTAAGATGGTGCCAGATATCGAAAATCCTTGATTTTTATGTTTATACGAATACAATTTGTTAAAAGGTTAGCATGCTAACATAGAATAACTTAGCATACTTGTAAGATGGCGCCAAGTGTCACAATGAAGTTAAACATACAAAGTTAGCTAAAATGTTAGCATGAAACGTTTGCATGCTAGAATAGGATAAGTTAGCATACTTGTAAGGCTGTGTCAAGTATCAAAAGCCATGATTTTTGGTTCAAACAAAATTAGCTAAAATGCTGGCATAAAACGTTAGCATGCTAACATAGAAGAACTTAGCATCTAGGATGGCGCCAAGTGTAACAATCCATGATTTTTCAAAGTTAAACATACAAAGTTAGCTAAAATGTTAGCATTAAACGTTTGCATGCTAGAATAGGATAAGTTGGCATACTAATAAGGCTGTGTCAAGTATCAAAAACCGTGATTTTGTGGTTTAGACAAATAAAATTAGTTAAAATGATAGCATAAGTCGTTAGCATGCTAACATAGAATAACTTACTGTACTTTTAAGATGGCACAATTCATGATTTGTCAAGTTAAACATACAAAGTTAGCTAAAATGTTAGCATGCTAGAATAGGATACGTTAGCATACTTATAAGGCTGTGTCAAGTATCAAAAGCCGTGATTTTGTGGTTTAGACAAATAAAATTAGCTAAAATGATAGCATAAGACGTTAGCATGCTAACATAGAAGAACTTACTGTACTTTTAAGATGGCACAATTCATGATTTGTCAAGTTAAACATACAAAGTCAGCTAAAATGTTAGCATGCTAGAGTAGGATACGTTAGCATACTTATAAGGCTGTGTCAAGTATCAAAAGCCGTGATTTTGTGGTTTAGACAAACACAATTAGCTAAAATGCTAGCATAAAACGTTACCATGCTAACATAGAAGAACTAAGCATACTTCTGAGATGGCGCAAAGTGTCACAATCCATGATTTTTCAAGTTAAACACACAAAGTTAGCTAAAATGTTAGCATAAAACGTTAACATACTTATTAGGCTGCGTCAAAAGCCATGATTTTTGGTTTAAACAAATAAAATTAGTCAAAATGATGGCATAAAACGTTAGCATGCTAACATTAGCATGTTAACATTAGCAAGTTAACATGGCAACGGTTGGTATACTTGCAAGATGGCGGCAAGTAGAATATCATTATTATTTAAGTGCATCCATCCATTTTCTACCGCTTGTCCCTTTTGGGGTCGCGGGGGGTGCTGGAGCCTATCTCAGCTGCATTCGGGCGGAAGGCGGGGTACACCCTGGACAAGTCGCCACCTCATCACAGGGCCAACACAGATAGACAGACAACATTCACACACTAGGGACCATTTAGTGTTGCCAATCAACCTATCCCCAGGTGCATGTCTTTGGAGGTGGGAGGGGCCTATCCCCAGGTGCATGTCTTTGGAGGTGGGAGGACCCTATCCCCAGGTGCATGTCTTTGGAGGTGGGAGGAGCCTATCCGCAGGTGCATGTCTTTGGAGGTGGGAGGAGCCTATCCGCAGGTGCATGTCTTTGGAGGTGGGAGGAGCCTATCCCCAGGTGCATGTCTTTGGAGGTGGGAGGGAACCCACGCAGTCACGGGGAGAACATGCAAACTCCACACAGAAAGATCCCGAGCCCGGGATTGAACCCAAGACTACTCAGGACCTTCATATTGTGAGGCAGATGCACTAACCCCTGTGTTTCTTTCAGGGTCGTCCCCCCATTTGCCTGCCAGCCGGGCGAGGACCAGTCCAGTTGAGATGGAGACTCTGCACCCCCACTGCCTTAAGTGCATCAACAGGAGATGCATGGTGAGACCAGAGGCGGGTCTTTCCTGTGACCTGGTGGGCTGCCCGCTGGTGTGCGGCGCCGTCTTCCACGCCTGCAAGCTCCCGGAGCACCGGCTGCTGTGTCCGTACGAGCGGCTGCCGTGCCTCAACAGCGGCTTCGGCTGCCCCTTCAACGTGGCCCGGATCAAGATGGCGCAGCACCTGGAGACGTGCCCCGCCAGCATCGTGTGCTGCACCATGGAGTGGAACCGCTGGCCCGTCAGCTACGGCGACCGCAAGTCCTACGAGAACCTGAGCAAAGACTTTGACGAGGTGGAGCAGCTGGACATGGCGCTGGCCCTGCAGGACCAGAGGATGCTCCTGGAGTCCCTCAGGGTCACCACCACCGTGTCGAAGAACGGCGACAAGGAGGCCGGCGGAAAGATGGCCGCGGCGCCGAGCGAGGCGGCCAATGGGACGGTGGAGATGGAGGAGGAGCCTTACAGCGACTTGTACCGGGCCTCGGTGGAGACCAGTCGAAGCTTGGCGGCAGCTTTGGACATTCTCTCGAACTCTACGGACATTGACGTTCTGGTCGGCAATTTCAACGGGGATGACGTCGCCGCCGCCGCGGGAAAGAACGTGGACATGCAAGGGAGCGACTCTGACTCAGAGTGTGAGCTGGGGGCGGTGGGTGGGGTGGACTGTGCGGGTGGGGCAGACAAAGGTGGAGAGGTCCCCGCCTGGCCGGAGGAGGAGGAAGACTTTGTGGAGATTTTCTTTGAGGAAAAGGAGGACATTATCCAAGACCCGGTGGAGGACAGCCTTCCCGTCTGGCCGCGGGTGGCGGAGAATTACATGCCGGTGGTGGCGCTGGAGCCCGGCGCCCAAGCGCTCGCTCCTCCCGTCCCCCTCCTGCTGGCCGACAACGTGAGGAACAGCTTCTTGCACCAGCTGCCGTCGGAGCTGCGCTACCGCTGTCTGGAGCGCAAGCTGCAGAACGTGGAGGTCCTGCGCGGCATCAACATGTTCACCTTCAACGGCCGCCGGGCGCTGCTGTCGGACCCGTACTTGTTCAGGGCCAAGATGGAGGACAAGGCGGTGGACACGTCCGACCTGGAGGTGGCGGACGACCCCATGGGCCTGCACGGCATCGACCTCATCACCGCCGCCTTGCTCTTCTGCCTGGGCGACTCCCCCGGGGCGCGCAGCATCTCGTACAGCAGGTTTGTGGACGGGTACCACATCGACTGCGGCACGCAGACCTTCTCCTTCCCCTCCGCCATCTTGGCCACCAACACCATGGTGGGCGACATCGCCTCGGCGTCGGCGTGCGACCACGCCAGCCCGCAGCTGTCCAACCCCAGCCCCTTCCACACGCTCCGCCTGGACCTGGTGGTGGAGTGCATGGCCCGCTACCAAACCAAGCAGCGCTCCATGTTCACCTTCGTGTGCGGACAGCTGTTCCGACGCGACGAGTTCTCGTCCCATTTCAAGAACGTCCACGGCGACATCCACGCCGGGCTGAACGGCTGGATGGAGCAACGCTGCCCCCTGGCCTACTACGGCTGCACCTACTCCCAGAGGCGCTTCTGCCCGTCCGTGCAGGGCTTTCGGATCATCCACGACCGACACCTGGGCTCCTTCGGGGTCCAGCCGGGTCTGCCGCTAAAAAGCGGCGACAAGCTGCCGAGGAGCGCCTGTCGCTTAGGCGCTCACGGCGACCGCTTCAGTGGCCTTCCGTTTGAGGTGCTGCAGCACGTGGCCAGCTTCCTGGACAGCTTCAGCCTGTGTCAGCTGTCCCGGGTGTCCCGCACCATGAGGGACGTCTGCGCCAGCCTGCTGCAGATGCGAGGCATGGTGGTCCTGCTGTGGGAGAAGACGCGGCGGGAAAACGGATCCACGTCTTGGCAGATCACGGACAAGGTTTGTCGTCGGGTAGAAATCCTCCTTGAGGAACGTTCCTCAAGCTTCTCTTTGTTAAATGTAATTTATTTTTTAATTACTTGTGAAATGATAATGAATACATTTAGAACAAATATAATTGTTTCAAATAATCATCAACTAAATGTATTTAAATTAAAATAGATGAATAAATTAATCTTTTAGGTCTAAATTTGAAATATTCAGTTACTAAAAACTATGCATGTAAAATAATAGTTTATACCAGTCCTCAAATAGTGTTGTTTCCTTTAATGGTAATAATCTTATAATGTTATGCAGAGATATAGTCAGTGTTTCCCACACATTCATTTATTTGTGGCGGCCCGCCACGAAAGAATTACGTCCGCCACAAATGGATTATTCGGCTTTTGACTCGCTCGACCGCTCATAAAAGCAATGGGACTCTGTCTGTGAATGTACCTTGTAGTTACAACTCCGGTGCAGTAGGTGGCGGTAGCCTACTATGCATTGTAACTCCGCCAATAGCACTTAATTCACCTGGTGGGCCAGAAGAAGAAGAAGAAGAAGACGGCGGAGTAAAAGAACGGACCGACCGGATCAAAATACGAAGGTAATATAGGTTGTAGGTAGATAAGTTATAGCTGCATCGCTCGCGGCTCGTCATATATTTAACGTTAATCCGCGATTTCACCGAGCGTTTCACTCACGGTGAGCAGCCTGACGCTGCTTCATTAACACCGCCGCTGTTGTCACGTCACGTGTTACAATACCGACGAGCTAACGTGTCCAGGTTATAACCCTGTTGTCAATAAACACACGTGGAGACGGTGCTTCAGATACTACATTAATAATCAAGCTAAATTGTCCACTGTCCACTGCAGCATGTGAATGCAATGAAAAGAATAAAATCTGAGCCAACCAGCTGTTAAAATGTTGTCCAGGTTAATGTTTTGGCCATTAAAGGCCCTTCATTTCAAGATTTCAACTGTGATCGGGCTTTAAACAGGTGGCTGACCTGTTCAGATGGGTGTAACTCAGGGGTGCTCATACTTTTTCTGCAGGCGAGCTACTTTTCAATTGATCAAGTCGTGGGGATCTACCTCATTCATATATATCATTTATATTTACTTATTTATGAAATATATGTTTTTGTTAACAAGTTAAAGGTGTTTAATGATAATGCAAGCATGTTTAACACATATAGTTAATATTGTTAATAAATTAAAGGTGTTTAATGATAATACAAGTATGTTTAATACATATAGTTAATATTGTTAACAAGTTAAAGGTGTTTAAAGATAATACAAGCATGTTTAACACATATTGTTAATAAATTAAAGGTGTTTAATGATAATACAAGTATGTTTAACACATATAGTTAATATTGTTAACAAGTTAAAGGTGTTTAAAGATAATACAAGCATGTTTAACACATATTGTTAATAAATTAAAGGTGTTTAATGATAATACAAGCATGTTTAACACATATAGATTCCTTTCTTTCATGAAGACAAGAATATAAGTTGGTGTATTACCTGATTCTGATGACTTGCATTGATTGGAATCAGACAGTGGTGCTGATAACGTCCGCATTTTCGAATGGAGGAGAAAAAAAGTCCTCCTTTCTGTCCAATACCACATGAAAGTGGTTGGTTTTTGGCATCTTATTTATCCAGCTTCCGTACTCCTTTGTATACACTTTACAAGAAATACATTGTCGGCAAACTCCGTAGCTTGCTAGCTTGTGCACGCCAGCTTTCTGAGACTCTTATTTTGTTAGCGCAACTGTGCAGTCAGTCTTTGGAGTTTTGACGACAGGTACGGCGCCAGAGTCTGTTGAAATAAAGTGTTTCTCGCCTTCCTGTCGGTAATTTTAATGAGCTAAATATGTACATAAAGTGTTGTACTTATATTCCAACTCCGCGTTCTTCTTGGTCATCGCCGCTGCCGCCGTCACCCCCCGCCCCCCGACCACAAATAGATGCCTGTCCTGTGGGAAACACTGTATAGTTAAAGACATTTTATAGACAAATGATACTATTTATACCGCATTTTTCGGAGTATAAGTCGCACCGGCCGAAATGCATAATAAAGAAGGAAAAAAACATATATAAGTCACACTGGAGTATAAGTCGCATTTTTTGGGGAAATGTATTTGATAAAAGCCAACACCAAGAATAGACATTTGAAAGGCAATTTAAAATAAATCAAGAATAGTGAACAACAGGCTGAATAAGTGTACGTTATATGAGGCATAAATAACCGACTGGTATGTTAACGTAACATATTATGGTAAGAGTCATTCAAAGAACTATAACATATAGAACACGCTATACGTTTACCAAACAATCTGTCACTACTAATCGCTAAATCCCATGAAATCTTATACGTCTAGTCTCTTACGTGAAGGAGATAAATAATATTATTTGATATTTTACGGTAATGTGTTAAAGGGGAACATTATCACAATTTCAGAAGGGTTAAAACCATTAAAAATCAGTTCCCAGTGGCTTATTTTATTTTTCGAAGTTTTTTTCAAAATTTTAACCATCACGCAATATCCCTAAAAAAAGCTTCAAAGTGCCTGATTTTAACCATCGTTATAAACACCCGTCCATTTTCCTGTGACGTCACATAGTGATGCCAACACAAACAAACATGGCGGATAGAACAGCAAGGTATAGCGACATTAACTCGGATTCAGACTCGGATTTCAGCGGTTTAAGCGATTCAACAGATTAGGCATTTATTGAAACGGATGGTTGTAGTGTGGAGGCAGGTAGCGAAAACGAAATTGAAGAAGAAACTGAAGCTATTGAGCCATATCGGTTTGAACCGTATGCAAGCGAAACCGACGAAAACGACATGACAGCCAGCGAAATTAGCTAAATTATTGGTAAACACAGTTTATGTATAATAATTTACGTAAAACCGCGAGTAATGAATAAAGTTTTCATCAATTAATATATTCTGTAGACATACCCTCATCCGCTCTCTTTTCCTGAAAGCTGATCTGTCCAGTTTTGGAGTTGATGTCAGCAGGCCAGGGAAGCTAGGGTCGACATCCAGGGGGTTTAGCTCGTTCGTCTGCGGGAACAAACTGCCGCCAATGCTTGCCGTGCTACCGAGGCCCTTTGTCCCTGAATTGCTCACACACTCCGGAAGATTCAATGGGGGTCTGGCAGCAGATTTCTTTGACTTTATCGTTGGAAATGCATCTGCTTTGAGTGTCGCAGGATATCCACACATTCTTGCCATCTCTGTTGTAGCATAGCTTTCGTCGGTAAAGTGTGCGGAACAAACGACTGACCATTTCGTCGGCTTTCCCCACACCCTCGTATTTTGAACAAATTTCGTCCAATTTCTTGCCACTTTCGCATCTTTGGGCCACTGGTGCAACTTGAATCCGTCCCTGTTCGTGTTGTTACACCCTCCGACAACACACCGACGAGGCATGATGTCTCCAAGGTACGGAAAACAGTCGAAAAAACGGAAAATGGCGGATTGCTTCCCGATGTGACGTCACACTGTGACGTCATCGCTCCGAGAGCGAATAATAGAAAGGCGTTTAATTCGCCAAAATTCACCCATTTAGAGTTCGGAAATCGGTTAAAAAAATATATGGTCTTTTTTCTGCAACATCAAGGCATATATTGACGCTTACATAGGTCTGGTGATAATGTTCCCCTTTAATCATTTCACACATAAGTCGCTCCTGAGTATAAGTCGCACCCCCGGCCAAACTATGAAAAAAAACTGCGACTTATAGTCCGAAAAATACGGTAAATGTAATTTATTTTTTAATTACTTGTAAAATGATAATAAATACATTTAGAACAAATATAATTGTTTCAAATAATTATCAACTAAATGTATTTAAATTAAAATAGATGAATAAATTAATGTTTTAAGTCTAGATTTGAAATATTCAGTTACTAAAAACCACGCATGTAAAATAATAGTTCATACCAGTCCTCAAATAGTGTTGTTTCCTTTAATGGTAATAATCTTATCATGTTATGCAGAGATATAGTTATAGACAAATGATACTATTTATAGTCATGATGAAGAGTGTGTGGGGTGTAACAGAAAATAATTTAAAAAGCACTGGTTTATACTGTAAATTACAATATATTTAAAAGTAAAGCTTGAGGGAAATAATTGATATGTAAATACTAAGTCGTTCTTTGTATTACAATAAATGATTAAAAAAAATGTACATTTTTAAATATGTAAAATAATACATTTAATATAAATTAAATAATTATTAATTTAAATTAAAACTTACTTTATTTAAAAAAAATGTAATCTAAATTTGAAATTAGTTACTAAAACCTATGAATGTAAAATAGTAGTGTATATACTGTAATAAATTATGATATATTCAAAAGTAGAGCCTGAAAAAAATTGGTATGTAAATACTAAGTTATTTGTTGTATTATAATTAATAGTAAAAAATGTGAGTGGTTGACACAGGAGGTATAAGTATGTATGTGAAACGTGTTATTACTTTGATAAAATAGATAAAAAAATACAATTGTTCATGGATAAAAATACAAATGTGGCTGAACTGTAGGTTAAAAAAATATTCTTCATTTTATTACATTAACACAATGGATAAAGAAAAATACATCATAAATGAAAATGTTTAAATTATATGAAATACACATGTACAACTGCATGTAAATATTGTTTTAAATTAAAAAAATAGTCCATAGAATAACTACAATTGTAAATTGTAGTCCAAGCTTTAAATCATTTTTGAACATTTTATTTTTGTATTTGATTGTGTGATTCTGATACTGGGGGTGATCATTCAATTTGGAATGCAATACAACTTGATCCTCCATTCAAACTGATTATTATAATTATTAAATAATTATTTAAATTATTACATTTTAATAATTGTGATTGGAATGTGAATCAGATTTTTTTCTCCCAGCACCTACCGTATTTTCCGCACCATAAGGCGCCCTGGGTTATAAGCCGCGCCTTCAATGAACGGCATATTTCAAAACTTTGTCCACCTATAAGCCGCCCCGTGTTGCATCTAACTGCGCTAAAGGAATGTCAAAAAAACAGTCAAATAGGTCAGTCAAACTTTAATAATATATTAAAAACCAGCGTGATGTGGGCGCGCATGGAATCGTATATCAACATGGACGGAGCTGCGTGAAAAAAGCCACCCGGCCTCTTCGCGTAAACTTAAACTTACCTTAACCACTCGCTCATCTTTTCTTCATCCATCCATCCCTTCGAGTTAGCTTTTATGATGACGCCGGCTGGAAAGGTCTCTTTTGGCAAGGTCTTCCTTTTGAATATCACCATGGGTGGAAGTTTCTGGCCATTAGCATGGCAAGCTAGAACCACAGTGAAGGATGACTTCTCATTCCCTGTGGTGCGAATATTCACCGTACGTGCTCCCGTTGTATCCACAGTGCGGTTCACAGGAATATCAAAAGTCAGTGGAACCTCGTCCATGTTGATAATGTTCTCTGGCCGGATCTTTTTTTCAGCTATCTTGTTTTTACAATATGCACGGAAAGTAGCCAGCTTTTCTTGAAAGTCTTTAGGCAGTTGCTGTGAAATAGTAATCCGTGTGCGGATGGAGAGATTGCGTCTTTTCATGAACCGGATCCCTGTCGCTTAGTAGGAGCCATTTTGTGGTCTTTACAGATGTAAACACACAAAGGAAATGAAACGTACGGTAATATCCGCGCGCTTTTTCTTCTTCTACGCGGGCGGGTGGTTGCTTACAGTAGAAGAAGAAGCGCTTCCTGTTCTATGGGGGCGGGTGCTTACCTTGGCGGTTGCTTGCGTAGAAGAAGAAGCACTTCCTCTTCTACGGGGAAAAAAGATGGCGGCTGTTTACCGTAGTTGCGAGACCGAAACTTTATGAAAATGAATCTTAATATTAATCCATATATAAAGCGCACCGGGTTAAAAGCCGCACTGTCAGCTTTTGAGTAAATTTGTGGTTTTTAGGTGCGGCTAATAGTGCGGAAAATACGGTATATTAAAAAGGTATAGCATTTAACATTTTAGCAACATATTTCGTCTTTTAATTACTTAAGTGTGTTTTTCTTAGGATGTAACATTTTTCCAAGAATTTATAAGAAATTGGTCCAGATTCTGCTTTTTTTGCCGATTAGTTTCATTCAATTCCACCCCGCCGTGTGTCTTTACCTCCCAGGTGTGGCGCTTCAGCACGGCGTTCGGCACGGTCAACGAGTGGAAGTTCGCCAACATCAGCAGCATGGCCGACCACCTGAAGAAGTGCACGTTCAACACGGTGGCGCGGCGGGACGAGGCGGTGCCGCTGCCGTGCATGTGCTTCACCCGGGAGCTCACCAAGGAGGGCAGGTGTTTGCGCTCCGTCCTCAAGCCCGTGTGGCCCACCATGTGATGATAAGAGTATAGTGTTATCCTACAGTGTTTACAGAAATACCACCTGATATTCTTCTAAGCCATGCTGCAACCTGATTGGTTCAACCAATCCTGTACATAATCACATGCTCTGATTTGTATTTTTGATATCCCAAAAACGTCAGTACTGTCGCGACGATACGCTCCTTGAGGCCGCAGGGGAAGTAGCAAGTATAGTCAGACAACTCCTCAAATTCTGGTCCACGTCACCTTTTTTTCTGCATCAAATATGAGAGCCAAAGGAATCATTTCTACGATTATGTCGACGTCGTCGTTATCACCATGCAGCAACATAACGTCCGTCTGATTATATAGCCTTAGAATGTGCTGTTCAGTGCAAAGTAAGCTTCAAAATAAAAGATTGGCCATATTAACCAGGAGCAACTTAGGAAATACACATAAAAAAAAATGTTTTTACAGTTTTAGCCGTCAAAACAAAGAACCAAATTACCACAGCAGGAACGAGAATGACAATTATAGAAAAAAAAAAAGCATAAGTGAAGGAAAAACCACGTCAGCAAACATTATTCATCATTGTCACCCCTACAACTTTATAGGTAAGCACCCAATTCCTTTGGTCATGTCAAATCGAACAATACCAATTTGCAGACTCGCCATCGTCTTAAACACGTGGCGGGCAAACAGGCGTATTCATAGTAGTGTCATTTTGCATGCCAACAAAACAAGCGCGCCTGAAAGAAGGCGCTCAAAAGTAAGGCTTTACTTTTCAAAACTGATTTGCACGGGTAGTGCCGTGTACATGCTGGTGATTCGCATTAGCGTTTTTACATGGCAATTTCAAAAGTAAAATGACGCTCACACAGCGGGGGTGTATTGAGTACAATACTTGCAGTGGGGGGTGTGAATATTTGGGCACCTGTAGATTCAAACCGGTTCCAATTCCTGATGCGACGATTCAATTCAGGATCGAGTCTTGATTCAACATGATTCTCACACTGTATTATTTGGTACAACAATTGTGATGAACCTTTTTCAAAACACGATACAGGTTAGAAATGCTCCTTGTTGTATTTTTAAAAATTGATTCTCATTTAAAAAACAATTTTGAGTTTTAGAAAAATTATAAATCGATTTAGAATTGGGACGAATATTTGAATCGATTTTTTTTTTTTTACTGCACCCTTAACTTACAGTATAAACACCTTGTAGGACGCAACGAAATACATGTACCCCAATAGCAAAGACTACTTCCTGACTACGGCAACACACTGAAATGAGTGCAGATGACACAAGTGTAAGACGACTAAATATCACACCTGAACAGCACAATTATTTCCATCCATTTTCTACCGCTTGTCCCATTCGAGGGTGCTGGAGCCTATCTCAGCTGCATTCGGGCGGAAGGCGGGGTACACCCTTGACAAGTTGCCACCTCATCACAGACAATTATTACCAGCTGTTACAAAAGCCAAAAGCAGTGAAGTTGTCACGTTGTGTAAATGGTAAATAAAAAGAGAATACAACAAATCCTTTTCAACTTATATTCAATTGAATAGACTGCAAAGACAAGATATTTCATGTTCACACTGAGAAACTGCAAATAATCATGAACTTAGAATTTAATGGCAGCAACACATTGCAAAAAAGTTGTCACAGGGGCATTTTTACCACTGTGTTACATGGCCTTTCCTTTTAACAACACTCAGTAAAGGTGTGGGAACTGAGGAGACACATTTTTGAAGTGGAATTCTTTCCCATTCTTGCTTGATGTACAGCTTAAGTTGTTCAACAGTTTCCCTTCTCATATTTTAGCCTTCAACAGGTCTGGACTACAGGCAGGCCAGTCTAGTACCCGCGCTCTTTTGCCATGAAGCCACGCTGTTGTAACACGTGGCTTGGCATTGTCTTGCTGAAATAAGCAGGGGCGTCCATGAAAAAGACGTTGCTTGGATGGCAACATATGTTGCTCCAAAGGCTGTATGTACCTTTCAGCATTAATGGTGCCTTCACAGATGTGTAAGTTACCCATACCTTGGCCACTAATACACCCCCCTACCATCACACATGCTGCCTTTTACACAGTCCGGATGGTTCTTTTCCTCTTTAGTCCGGAGGACAGAACGTCCACAGTTTCCAAAAACAATTTGAAATGTGGACTCGTCAGACCACAGAACACTTTTCCACTTTGCATCAGTCCATCTTAGATGAGTTCGGGCCCAGCGAAGCCGGGCGGCGTTTCTGGGTGTTGTTGATAAATGGCTTTGGCTTTGCATAGTAGAGTTTTAACTTGCACTTACAGATGTAGCGACCGACTGTAGTTACTGACAGTGGTTTTCTGAAGTGTTGCTGAGCCCATGTGGTGATATCCTTTAGACACTGATGTCGGTTTTTGATGCAGTACCGCCTGAGGGATCAACGGTCCGTAATATCATGGCTTACATGCAGTGATTTCTCCAGATTCTCTGAACCTTTTGATGATATTACGGAGCGTAGATGGTGAAATCCCTAAATTCCTTGTTGAGAAATGTTGTTCTTAAACAATTTGCTCAGGCATTTGTTGACAAAGTGGTGACCCTCGCCCCGTCCTTGTTTGTGAATGACTGAGCATTTCATGGACTTTTATACCCAATCATGGCACCCACCTGTTCCCAATTAGCCTGTTCACCTGTGGGATGTTCCAAAGAAGTCTTTGCTGAGCATTCCTCATCTTTCTCAGTCTTTTTTGCCACTTGTGCCAGCTTTTTTTGAAACATGTCGCAGGCATCAAATTCCAAATGAGCTAATATTTGCAAAAAATAAAGTTTACCAGTGTGAACATGAAATATCTTGTCTTTGCAGTCTATTCAATTGAATATAAGTTGAAAAGGATTTATTTTTTTATTTACCATTTACACAACCTGACAACTTCACTGCTTTTGGGGTTTTGTATTTGTGCTCATGGATTTGTAACCAGATCGGAGCACGAGACGGCCTGGAAGCGGCGGCACGTCAGTCTGGCTGCCAGGAGAAACCGAGGGTTTGAATCCCTTTGCGCGTGCGTCCGTGCGCTCCCGCTTTCTCCCACATTCCAGAAAGACCTTCAATGGTGGAGTGTTATCGCTTCTTCCGACGTGCTTCCAACCCACCCGTGTAGAATCTCAAATCATTGTCGTTTCCCCGCGGCCTTCGGTGTGTTCAGGAGCCGACGCTGCCTCGTGTGCGCCACCTGGAGGCCGTCGACCGCGCTTGACTGGCCAGGTTAAAGCGGATGTAGCAGGTAAAGGTAAATAAAGCAGGGCAGGTCTGGTTTGGCGGCCTTCAAAGAGCCTGGCGAGCTCATGCTGTTACTTGGCCAGGTGGGGGCGCTGTAGTGCATGATCAATATTACTGTATGGACAACAGTTGCTGTGTTGTTTTTCTCTTCATGGCGTGATCTAGACTGACTTTTAAGAAAAAAAAGTGTTTTGTTTTTATATGTCAACAAAAGAGCTGTCTTTTTTTATTATCTTTGCAGGTGTTTTTTTTTTTTTACGTTTAGTGGTACTCTGAAAGCTGCCTCTGTAGCATCATTTTATTTTTCAAATAATGGATTTGCACATGAAGCATGTACTGTAAAAGGTTGTTTGTGATTATTATGCATGTGTTTGTTGAGTTGTCAGGCACGGTGCGTTCAATGAGCACACCTCCTCCATTCTTGTGTTCAGCCTTTGGAACCTTTTCACTCCAGCTGTGAAGTGTGCTTCACCACCGTATGCCGGCTTCATTTCTTTCACCTTCTCAAGCGTTTTAATAATATTATTTAATAAAGAGGCTCCTCTTTTTTTAAATAAAATAAAATACTCTTTGGCCTTTCTTTTTTTTTGCACCTTCGTACAAAACCACACTTAGCCATGCAAAACCATTATGGAGGGCCTAATGGGACAAAATGAATGATTAGTTGGTTTTGCCATTATTATGACTGAAATTAATTACACTTGTTATTAAATGTGTCCATTTATTTTATGTAATTATTGATTTTAATATTTTGTGATGTAATTATTGATTCTATTTTTATTTATTTATTATTGCACAATTTTATTTTGTTATTTCACTATGTGGTTATAATTGCTTTATTTAATGACACTTTTAAGTAATTATTAAAGATTTATTTAGTTACTTTTGGCCCTTGATTTGAAATGTGTCATTAATTTATTTAATGCAAAATTATATTTAATTATGGATTTCATTATTTAATGATATATGTACGATACAAAATAAATAGTTAGATTTTCCATTATTATGATTGAAATTAATTACATAAACTGTTTATTAAATGTGTCATTAATTTATTTGATTGAATTATTGATTTTAATATTTTGTGATGTCGTTATTGATTCTATTTATTTTATTAATTATTGCACAATGTTATGTATTTTGTTATCTCACAATGTGATTATAATTTATTTAATGACACTTAAGTAATTATTAAATATTTATTTAGTTACTTTTGGACCTTGTTTTTAAATGTGTCATTAAGTTATTTAATGCAAAATTATATTTAATTATTGATTTAATTATTTAATGGTATATGTACGATACAAAATAAATAATTAGTTGGATTTTCCAATATTATTTGAAATTAATTACATAAACTGTTTATTAAATGTGTAATTAATTTATTTTATTGAATTATTGATTTTAATATTTTGTGATGTAACTATTGATTCAAATTTTTTTATATTAATTATTGCACAATTTGATTAATTATGCATTTTGTTATTTCACAATGTGATTATACTTGCTTTATTTAATGGCACTTAAGTAATTATCAAAGATGTATTTAGTTACTTTTGGCCTTTGTTTTTAAATGTGTCATTAAGTTATTTAATGCAAAATTATATTTAATTATTTAATGATATATGTACGATACAAAATAAATAATTAGTTGGATTTTCCAATATTATTTGAAATTAATTACATAAACTGTTTATTAAATGTGTAATTAATTTATTTTATTGATTTTAATATTTTGTGATGTAACTATTGATTCACATTTTTTTATATTAATTATTGCACAATTTGATTAATTATGCATTTTGTTATTTCACAATGTGATTATACTTGCTTTATTTAATGGCACTTAAGTAATTATTAAAGATGTATTTAGTTACTTTTGGCCCTTGTTTTTAAATGCGTCATTAATTTATTTAATGCAAAATGATATTTACTTATTGATTTCATTAATTAAAGATACATTTATGATTTTTAATTTGAAATGATACATTTAAGTAATACCCTGCGATGAGGTGGCGACTTGTCCAGGGTGTACGCCGCCTTCTAACCCGATTGTAGCTGAGATAGGCTCCAGCGCCCCCCCGTGACCCCGAAGGGAATAAGCAATAGAAAATGGATGGATGGATTTAAGTAATAAAGATTTATTTAGTTAAGTTTTTCCCATTTGGCATTGGCAGCAAAACAGGCCCAAAGCATAATACTGCCACCACCATGCTTGATGGTAGGTGTGGTGTTCCTGGGATTAAAGGCCTGACCTTCTCTCCCCTGGGTTTTGTGGCCAAACAGCTCGATATTTCGTTTCATCTGACATCACATGGACAAAGATAAGACCTTCTGGAGGAAAGTTCTGTGGTCAAACTTCATGAATGTTTTTTTGTGACCAACAAGTATGTGCTCCAATCACTACATCACAAAGAAACAAGAATTGTAGAAATGATTGGAAACTCAAGACAGCCATGACATGATGTTCTTTACAAGTGTTTGTACACTTTTGACCGAGACTGTTTTGATTGATTGATTGATTGATTGATTGAAACTGTTATTAGTAGATTACACAATACAGTACATATTCCGTACAATTGACCACTAAATTGGTAACACCTCAATAAGTTTTTCAACTTGTTTAAGTCAGGGTCCACGTTAATCAATTCATGGTACAAATATATACTATCAGCATAATACAGTCATCACAAAAGTTAATCATCAGAGTATATACATTGAATTATTACATAATTTACAATCATTTATATCAGGGGTGCTCATTACGTCGATCGCGAGCTACCGGTCGATCTCGGAGGGTGTGTCAGTCGATCACCAGCCAGGCATTAAAAAAAATAGTTCTAAAAATGAGCGATCATAAATCTTCACTATGACGTCACTTTCGTTACTTGATTGACATTCACGGCACCCGAGGGTCTTCTGAGATGACGCTGGCTGCTGCCAGCTCATTAAAATTACGCCGTACCTGTCGTCAAAACTCCAAAGACCGACTGCACAGTTGCACAGTTGCGCTAACAAAACAAGAGTCTCAGAAAGCTGGCGTGCACAAGCTAGCAAGCTACGGAGTTTGCCGACAATGTATTTCTTGTAAAGTGTATACAAAGGAGTACGGAACCTGGACAAATAAGATGCCAAAAACCAACCACTTTCATGTGGTATTGGACAGAAAGGAGGACTTTTTTTCTCCTCCATTCGAAAATGCGGACGTTTTTAGCACCACTGTCTGATTCCAATCAATGCAAGTAATCAGAATCAGGTAATACACCAACTTATATTCTTGTCTTCATGAAAGAAAGGAATCTATATGTGTTAAACATGCTTGCATTATCTTTAAACACCTTTAACTTATTAACTATATGTGTTAAACATGCTTGCATTATCTTTAAACACCTTTAACTTATTAACAATATTAACTATATGTGTTAAACATGCTTGTATTATCATTAAACACCTTTAACTTGTTAACAATATTAACTATATGTGTTAAACATGCTTGTATTATCATTAAACACCTTTAACTTGTTAACAATATTAACTATATGTGTTAAACATGCTTGTATTATCTTTAAACACCTTTAACTTGTTAACAATATTAACTATATGTATTAAACATGCTTGCATTATCTTTAAACACCTTTAACTTGTTAACAATATTAACTATATGTATTAAACATACTTGTATTATCATTAAACACCTTTAACTTGTTAACAATATTAACTATATGTATTAAACATGCTTGCATTATCTTTAAACACCTTTAACTTGTTAACAATATTAAGTATATGTATTAAACATACTTGTATTATCATTAAACACCAGAGGTGGGTAGAGTAGCCAGAAATTGTACTCAAGTAAGAGTACTGTTACTTTAGAGATGTATTACTCAAGTAAAAGTAAGGAGTAGTCACCCAAATATTTACTTGAGTAAAAGTAAAAAGTATGTTGTGAAAAAACTACTCAAGTACTGAGTAACTGATGAGTAACATACACACTCATATCATATATATATATATATATATATACATACATACATACATATACATTGATATATACAGTATATAATTTATAAGTATTTATTTTGCTGTTTTTGTTTACATGTTAAAGGTGTTTTAATGAATATACATGCATGTTTAACATATAGATTCCTTTCTTTCATGAAGACAAGAATATAAGTTGGTGTATTACCTGATTCTGATGACTTGCGTTGATTGTAATCAGACAGTCGTGATGATAACGTCCACGTTTTCAAATGGAGGAGAAGAAAAGTTCCTCCTTTCTGTCTAATACCACATGAAAGTGGTTGGTTTTTGGCATCTTATTTGTCCAGCTTCCATATTCGTTTTTATACACTTTACAAGAAATATATTGGTGTCAAACTCCGTAGCTTGCTAGCTTGTTTACGCTGGCTTTCGGAGACTCTTGTTTTGAAAGTGCAGGCGCGATGGAGCGGCACTTTTATTGTGAAGACAGGAACTGTGCAGTCAGTCTTTAGGCTTTTGACGGGTGTACATTGAAATAAAAAATGGTCTTTTTTCCTTCACACTTTTGATTGATTGATTGGAACTTGTATTAGTAGATTGCACAGTACAGTACATATATTTGACCACTAAATGGTAACACCCCAATAAGTTTTTCCACTTGTTTAAGTCAGGTCATGTGACCGCCTGGCTCTGTTTGATTGGTCCAACGTCACCAGTGACTGCATCTGATTGGTGGAACGAAGTGAAACGTCACCAGTAAGGCAGGCACTTTGAAGGTCTGTCTGACAGACCAAAACAAACAAAGCGTGCATTAACAGATCGATAAAAATTAGTAGCGAGTAGCGAGCTGAATGTAGATAAAAGTAGCGGAGTAAAAGTAGCGTTCCTTCTCTATAAATATACTTAAGTAAAAGTAAAAGTATGTTGCATTAAAACTACTCTTAGAAGTACAATTTATCCCAAAAGTTACTCAAGTAGATGTAACGGAGTAACCCACCTCTGTTAAACACCATTAATTTATTAACAATATTAACTATATGTATTAAACATTCTTGTATTATCTTTAACCACCTTTAAGTTGTTAACAATATTAACTATGTGTTAAACATGATTGCATTATCATTAAACACCTTTAATTCATTAACAATATTAACTATACAGGTAAAAGCCAGTAAATTTGAATATTTTGAAAAACTTGATTTATTTCAGTAATTGCATTCAAAAGGTGTAACTTGTACATTATATTTATTCATTGCACACAGACTGATGCATTCAAATGTTTATTTCATTTAATTTTGATGATTTGAAGTGGCAACAAATGAAAATCCAAAATTCCGTGTGTCACAAAATTAGAATATTACTTAAGGCTAATACAAAAAAGGGATTTTTAGAAATGTTGGCCAACTGAAAAGTATGAAAATGAAAAATATGAGCATGTACAATACTCAATACTTGGTTGGAGCTCCTTTTGCCTCAATTACTGCGTTAATGCGGCGTGGCATGGAGTCGATGAGTTTCTGGCACTGCTCAGGTGTTATGAGAGCCCAGGTTGCTCTGATAGTGGCCTTCAATTCTTCTGCGTTTTTGGGTCTGGCATTCTGCATCTTCCTTTTCACAATACCCCACAGATTTTCTATGGGGCTAAGGTCAGGGGAGTTGGCGGGCCAATTTAGAACAGAAATACCATGGTCCGTAAACCAGGCACGGGTAGATTTTGCGCTGTGTGCAGGCGCCAAGACCTGTTGGAACTTGAAATCTCCATCTCCATAGAGCAGGTCAGCAGCAGGAAGCATGAAGTGCTCTAAAACTTGCTGGTAGACGGCTGCGTTGACCCTGGATCTCAGGAAACAGAGTGGACCGACACCAGCAGATGACATGGCACCCCAAACCATCACTGATGGTGGAAACTTTACACTAGACTTCAGGCAACGTGGATCCTGTGCCTCTCCTGTCTTCCTCCAGACTCTGGGACCTCGATTTCCAAAGGAAATGCAAAATTTGCCAACTCCCCTGTCCTTAGCCCCATAGAAAATCTGTGGGGTATTGTGAAAAGGAAGATGCAGAATGCCAGACCCAAAAACGCAGAAGAGTTGAAGGCCACTATCAGAGCAACCTGGGCTCTCATAACACCTGAGCAGTGCCAGAAACTCATCGACTCCATGCCACGCCGCATTAACGCAGTAATTGAGGCAAAAGGAGCTCCAACCAAGTATTGAGTATTGTACATGCTCATATTTTTCATTTTCATACTTTTCAGTTGGCCAACATTTCTAAAAATCCCTTTTTTGTATTAGCCTTAAGTAATATTCTAATTTTGTGACACACGGAATTTTGGATTTTCATTTGTTGCCACTTCAAATCATCAAAATTAAATGAAATAAACATTTGAATGCATCAGTCTGTGTGCAATGAATAAATATAATGTACAAGTTACACCTTTTGAATGCAATTACTGAAATAAATCAAGTTTTTCAAAATATTCTAATTTACTGGCTTTTACCTGTATGTGTTAAACATGCTTGCATTATCATTAAACACCTTTAGCTTATTAACAAAAACATATATTTCATAAATAAGTAAATATAAATGATATATATGAATGAGGTAGATCCCCACGACTTGATCAATTGAAAAGTAGCTCGCCTGCAGAAAAAGTGTGAGCACCCCTGGTTTATATCATCTGGTTATGAAGGAGCCACATTCTTCTTTTTATTGTCATGTTATTACGTCAGGTGGCCGCAGGTGGCAGTATAACATTGCTTATATAAGCATAGAAGTGTAAGGAATCGCTTATTAAGAGGAATGTTTTTTTTTCTTCTAGCTTGTTCGCCCACATTATAATACACACTTAAACCTCTTTTGTGTTAATCTCTCCTACCACTACAGTCATGTTTTGTTTTGTTTTGCAACATTTGGTGTTATTAAGTAGGAAAAGCTCACCTAAAACCACAGCAATGCCTCGGGGGGACGACAGGAGGACGCGTATGAATTAACCTCCATCTTCTGGAAAAGACAGGAAGGAAGGAAAAGGGACACAATAACCTGGATTTGTTGAGGGAAAAGTAGGCCGGTAAATAATTGGTGGAATAGAAGGATAAATGCCACACACCTGCATGACAACGCACGTCCGCCATTATTGATGTCTTCTCCAAGTGTGATCAGGAAATGGATATGAGGCACCACTTTAGACGAGACATCTTCGGTGAGTAGAAACATTACATTTTGTA